>NW_027203728.1:0-58889 GCF_024711535.1 Dipodomys merriami | reverse complement strand
TTGAAGTTTTGTGACAACTGGGACCCGAGAGTTCTTGTTAGTGGAAGGGATAGCAGAAAAACAGAGACATTGTTTGACATAATTGAATTCTGCCTCCTCTTGCCTCACTATTTCCAATGGTAATAATTTTGTCTGTATTAACTTAGAATTTTTGGTTTAATTGGGACACACTACACATTTATATTTGATTTCAACTCTAAAATCTTCTTTCCTTTGTTTAAGACCACAGATGTGAATTTATAATGCTAAAAAAGCATCTACTAATTTATATGAAATTGTCCAAACTAGTTTCCATTCAGACTATATGCAATATAGAATGTAATAATAATAGTTAGAGATAGTATGTAATAATTGACTTTGGGGAAAGTTGATTAAAGTGGATTTTTGTGTGATACTGAGTAATAGTAAAAATTATACTTGATACTATTCAAAATAATCCCAGTTATATCTAAAATAATTCATAGTTATAAACTAATGCTGAAAAAATGAGATTGTTTTTTGGAAAAAGCCAGAAGTTTAAATAAGCTTGCTTTTTAAAAATTGACTTGGAACTGGGCTTCATGGCTCATGCCTGTAATCCTAGCTACTCAGGAGTCTGAGAACTGAGAATATTGGTTGAAAGCTAGCCTGGTCAGAAAATACTGTGAGACCCTTATCTCCAATAAACCACCTAAAAACTAGAAACAGCACTGTGGCACAAGTGGTACAGTGGAAGCCTTGAGCTGAAAAGCGAACACTGGCCCAAGCCCAGAATTCAAGCCCACGACCCACAGAAAAAAACTTTATATGGATTTGTTCTTCATTATTTCATGATTTTTTATGAGTGGTTGCTCAGTGAAAAATGTCATTAGTGTTTATATTTTGTGTTGGCATAAATGAGCCTACTATTATGTTAATTTAATCAAAAAACTCTGTGATTCTATGATAGTATAAATTTTGTGGGTAATGGTTAAGACAAGGTTGCCTTTCTGAAAAAAATATTTATATCACCCCCCAAAAAAGAGGAAGAAAAAAATTATATGCCCGGAAACTTACTCTGTAAATCATAATGGACTAATATTCTGTCATAGGTTAAGTTGTTGCCATTTGATTTTAGTATGCCCCAGAAAGACCTATGTGTGAAAAAAATGACTTTCTTTTTCCTCCCAGATTGTGGAGAATACCTGAGTAGTTCTTCTGGAGATTAAGTTCTTTAGACTGAAACCTATGAGTACATAGAATCTCATCTTCCTTCTTCTATATTTTAAACATTCTCGGTCAAAAACATTTCTCTTTGACATACTCCCCACCTTGACAATGTCTTGTCACAGCCCCCCAAAGCAGTAAAACAAACTGAACATATACTGAAACTTTCAAACTTTTAAATCTGAGTAAGCATTTCTGCTTAATATATGGACAATATCACTTATTATGGAAGGTTATAAAGCGAACACAGAAGTTTAGTCTTTCTAACAATGTAGAGTATATAAAACTGTGCTTTATTATAAAATATCTAACTCCATGTTGTATTTTGTGTTTTTGTTTCTGTTGATCCTAGGGCTTAAACTCAGGGCTGGGATGGTGCTTTTATGGTCAAGGCCAGTGATCTACATGTAATTTGAACTGGAAATCCATTTGCCCGGTTGGTTAATTGGAGATAAGAAACTAATCATCTTTCCTATTCCTGCTGGCTTCAAATTGTAATCTTCAGATCTCAATTTCTTAACTAGCTAAGATTCAACCTTGAACCACCAGTGCTAGCCATGCTGCATATTGTGTGTAATTCTAATTCTCAGCATTGTATATATGTTCCTACTACAATGTAAAAAAACTTAAAATATACTAAGGTTAAATATATAATGAAGGAAGAATTTTTATCCATTAAAATGTATGTAAAATCTGTGATAAACTATTGATATTTTAGTATACATTTCCTGCAATCAGTTGCATATATTTTAACAATTGTCAGGCCAAGTTTCTCTATATTCTACTGGAGATTTACTATTTCATGCATGCATGTAAATTTATGTGTATACGTATCTATCTATATATCTTCCAGACATGTTACTTAGCTTTGTTTTGCTGTTCAGCAGTTGAACCCGGTCGGCTCATTCTGTGACAATATCTGCCCTCATTCTCATCATTCCTTATTTACCACAACATCAGACTTCTAAAATCAGCCTCATTTCCTGGAGAGGGTTACCAATCATTCCAACACACAGGGTTTTAATAAAGCAAGCTTTAAGAAAGAAAGTAAACAAGAAGGGACAACTACAGAATTTCCACAGAGACCTAGTAGGTTATCAAAATTATATCTGACATCTTTCACATTTCTGCCTTCCTTCTCTTCTCATACTTAAGAAAGCATTGACTAATACTATAAATATATTGCATTTATAACTTAAGGATCAGTGTTTTTTTCTAACCTGAAGCCTTCTTTTCCATTATTTTTAACATAACTTTTTGGGAGATTTTTTGGATTGTTATGGGATTCCATCCAAAACAAAGCCATGTATGTCAAGTAAGCCAATGTTTTCAACACAGAGTACTAAACAAAAGAGGGAGAAAATTATGGTTAGTTATATATATTAATCACAAATATAGGCAATATCAAGATATTTTCAAATTGTATACTTTTATTGGAAAAGAGCCTCAGACCTGTAATCTTATCTACTTGGGAAAGAGAGATTAGAAAATTCCAGTTACAGGCAAGCACAGACACAAAAAGAATTTTCAGAAACTCTAATCATTTGCTGGGTGCAATATATTTTGCTTGTGTTAGGAGGACCACAGTCCAATCAGGCCCAGGCATACTGATACTACCTCAAAATAAGCAATCCAGTTACAATCTGAAGGTATGGCAGTAGTAGATATGCCGTTTCACAAGTATAGGGTTTTAGGTTCAATCCTCCAGTACAGCTAGGAATTTAAGTGTGTACCAGGTAAGAATGTGGCATGTCTACGGTCAAGACTTCATACTGGTGTTACAAGCTCTAATAAAACCTTTACCTCTTTTGCTAATTTTTTAATGTATAACCACAACTTCCATGCCCAAACCACATAATTTCCTATGAGATTTTCTTCAATCCATTAAGTAATATGTTATGTGTTGAATACGGTCCCATTAAAATCTTACTATCTAAAACCCACTGCATTAGAAAATGATTGTATATTGAAACAGAATCTTAAAGGTAGCATTTAAGTTGAAGTCTCCTCCAAAAGAATCAGAAGGCCTTGAATATGTTAAGGAAAGAGGACTCAGAAGAAGCCAACTCTGATCTTGGAGTTCTAGTTCCACCAACTCAGAGGCAATGTATTTACAGTGTTAATGCTAGCCAATCTGTGGTCGTTTACTATTACAATTACTAGCAAACATGTGGAATTTATAAGACATGAAAAGTCATCGATTATTGGGGTCCATAACTCATCTCTATAATCCTAGTAATTAAGAAGGATGAGACTTGGGCGATAATGGTTTTCCACCTGGTAGGAAAGTTCATGAGGTTCTAACTCCAATTAACTTCAAAAATTTCTGGGCTGGAGGCATGGTTCAAATGGTAGACTGATTACTGTTAGCAAACAAAGTGAGATCATGAGTTATGTTTAAGCCCCAAATGGGGGAAAGTAAAAGTCCGTAGAAGAATCCTATGAGAAAAAGCATTATGAATAGGAAAACAGAAATAAAAGAAATAAACTTATTGATATAGACAAAGCTTCCCAATGTGAAATATGGCACAAACTGTAATATTTAGGGTTTTCCTTCCTATACAGAAGAAATAAATGGTATTTTTACTTGACGAAATTAAATGTAAAAGTATGCAATCAATCATATTAATTTGTGTTTTTATAACTTAACTTGTTTTCCTACAAATTTCTAAAATAGTGTAGCTTTGGAAAAATCAATAAATGTTGCATTTACATGTACAATTACAAACGCTTTATGACATCTTCTCCAGAGTGAGATCACATTGTTATGATACCAACAGCCCATTGTGACATTCCAAAATGACAATGACATCATAGCATTATGACATCACATTTTCATCGTGAGGTCATAATGACAAGTTGATTGCCTATCCTGTGATTTCATTCTATTTCAAATGTGGCATATAGGTTGATTTTAGAAACCCATTGTGACCACATCACCATTATGACATTGCAATCCCTTTGTGACCTCATATTGACATTGTGAAATCATTAATGGAATGTAACATCACAAACCTGTCTTGTCTTAAATTTTGTAACAGGCGACTACCTTGACCTGGGCTGGATGCCCAGAGCTCAATGCAGCCTCAACCCTGGACCCTCAGAACTTGAAAGAGCAGCCCAGCCATTTGTTGACTGGTCTGCAAACAACCAATCTTGAAAATAATGATCTCCAAAGCTCCACATTTCAAAGGCAAGGCTTTTCCCTTTTTCTTCATCCTCCTTCTCTAAAGACCTTTCCTACCTTTCAGGTCTTTTCATTTTTTCCTTCAACCATTCCCTTCCTCTCTTCAGGATGCTCTACTCTTGAAAGGCTTGTCCTGCCCTGACCAGGTGGCCAGTTGCAGTCCTTCACCTCCTTCTCTCCTTCAATTTCCTCTTCTCCCAGGTCTTTACCATCTTGCAGTCTCATCACTTATTTCCTTCCAGGCCTTTCCCCTTTTTCTCTCCCCTTCTGTTGCTCTGAACATGCAGCCTATATATAGGCTGTACCCTTCTCCCCTGCAATATGTTTCCTGCATAACATTTTTCACTCATCACTTCCCTAAGGTCCATGCACGATTACTTCTTTGCAGCTCCCCATGTGGGGCTTGACATTTTATCTCTTTCACCAGCATGACCTCCCCCCTCCAGTGGCATGCACCCCCCTCTCTGTTGGTCCAGACCAGGAGGTCATGATGACTATCTGTTCCCGTGGATTATAGGGGCACTGCTGGTTATTACAGTGTCCTCATGGTGACCCAGGAGCAATTGAAATTGGACAAATAATTGTGATATTACAAACTTATGACTTAACTAAACCATTGTGACCTCATCACCACTGTGACATCACAAACCCATTGTGACATTGCTGTTTTGACACCAGGATCACTTTGTGACATCCCAAATTTATTATAACCTCTTATAACCTTTGAAAAAATACATAGATTTATGATATTACAATCCCTTTATGTATCCAAATCTCCACTGTGAATTATTGACAATTGAGAATCAGACATGACATTTCAACATCAGAAACATTTTTGAGATCATCACAATTGTGACATCACATTGTCATTGTGACACGATCTGATAATTGTGTTATCACAAAACTAAAATGGTATGAAAGAATTAGAACTTCACATTGTCATCGTGACATCATAGACATGAATACCATTTTTGTGATTTCATTCTATTTCAAATGTGGCCTGTACTTTGATATCATAACAAACTGAATCACAACCATTGTGACATTACAATCCCTTTGTACATCACATTGCTATTGTGATATCACTAACCCACCGTGACATTACAAATCTATCCTGTCATCATAACATTTGTGACATGCTGCAATTCTGATACCTTAGGCCTTTTTGTCCTCATGATCTTTTGTTAAACTCATTAGATTTCACATATGACATTTGATATCACAAATTCCCAGTGACATCATGACAATGGTGACATCACACTGCTAGATGTCATAACCATTATGTCAAACTCTGACATCACAAACCTTTTAGGATTTCAATATATTTGTGACAACACATACTTTTAGAGAAACCACAGTCCATTTGTGAACTCATATACTCATTGTAAGTTAAAGACCATTGAGAACAATCATGTCATTGTGACATGCCCAACACATTGTGACATCACAGTGCCATGGTGATATACTAACACACTGTGACATCACAAGCCTGCCCTGTCCTCATAAGTCTTGTGAAATGCTGTAATTGTGATGTCTTAGGCCATTTATGAGCTCATAATCTGTTTTCAAACTTATATTTCAGTTATGATATGTGAAATCAGAAATCCACTGTGACATCATGACCATTGTGACATCATACTGACAGACATCATGAACATTGTGTCACACTGTGACATCACAATCCTGCTAGGATTTCATCACATTTGTGACAAAACATGCCTTTGGAGAAACCACAGTCCATTTGTGAACTCATATTCTCTGTGATTTCATGACAAATGAGATCCTTTATGCCACTTTAATATCACCAACCAATTGTGACATCATAGACCTACTGTGACCCCTTACCAGTATGGCATCACCAACTAATTGTGAGATCAAAACCTTTTGTGATGTCACAATGTGATATGATGACCATGGCATCTGTCAGTGTGATGTCACAATGGTCATGATGTTACAGTGGATTCCTGGTATCTCATGTCATACATGAAAAATGAGGTTGAAAACAAATTATGAGGGCAAAAAGGTCTAAGATATCACAATGTAAGCATGTCACAAAAGTTATGAGGACAGGAGAGGTTTGTGATGTCACATTGTGTTAGTGATATCACAATGGCACTGTGATGGCACAAAGTGATTATGATGTCAATTTTTTTCGTCGGTTGTGGTTATTGAACTCTGGGCTTGGGCACTGTCCCTCAGCTCTTCAGCTCAAAGCTAGCGCTCTACCACTTGAGTTACAGTGCCACTTCTGTTTTGTGAGTGGTTTATTGGAGATAAGAATTTCTAGGACTTTCTTGCCCAGGCTGTCTTTGAACCGTGATCCTCAGATCTCAGCCTCCTGAGTAGCTAGGATTACAGGCATGAGCCATAAGCGCCCAGTTCAAAATTGTTATGTAGGCACAAAAATTCATTTCTGATAGCAATTCCCATACCACATTTTGAATACAATGAAATCACAGAATAAGCATTCACAATTTGTCTATGATGTCACAATGAGAATTGTCATAATGCGATTATGTCATTGAGTTTGGTGGTGTCACAATGAGCTGATGCTTTCATAAAAAAGTGATGTCACACTTTTGAGGATGTCACAAACACTTTTTGATGTTATAATGGCATGTCTGATCTCAATTGTCATTAGTTAACAACAAGGATATAGGTACACAAAGGGACTGTGATGTTGAAAAGGGCATGTGATTTTCCAAAGGAGCTAAGAATTCATAATAGATTTGAGATGTCACAATGACAATCCTATCACAATGGGTTTGTGATGTCGTGGTGGTGATGATGTCAAAATGGGTTTGTGATGTCACAATGAGTTTGTAATATCACAATCAAATTTCCAATTTCAATTGCTATTAGTTCACAATGATGATACTGTAATAATCAGCACAGCCCTGATAATCTATAGGGTCTGATAATCGGTGTGGCCCCATCTCTTGGCCAGCTGGAGAGGACAAAGTATGCCACCAAAGAAGATGGAGCATTCTGTAGGAGGGCCTGGGACAGTAATCACCAAGTGTTGAGCTGTTAAGAAGTGATTGGGCTGTGGGCAGTTTGGGATGTGACAGTTGAAAACTGTTAAGCAGTTGGTGTGGCTGCTTATTCAGAGCAATAGAATTAGAAGAGAAAAAGGGAAAAGTCTTGGAAGAAGGGAAGTTGTGTGGTAGCAGAAAGGGAAAGACATGAGAGGAGAGGCAGTTGAGGGAGAGCAGGAGGTAAAGGATGGCAACTGACCCAGGCAAAGCAATTCAGGCCTGTGGAGAGTAGAGCGGCCTGAAGAGAAGAAAGAACTGGTAGAAGGGAAAAAGGAAAAGACATTGAAGGAAGTATAGGTCTGCAGTGAAGGATAGACTAAGGGAAGGGGGATAAAATGCTTGCCCTTTGTGTCTCGATGGATTCTCCTGAACAATAGAGGTTCTAATATTTGGAGACCCTCATCAATATAATCCATTTGGATGGCATCAGGCCTTGGCCTCAGGGAAAAATCCCCATAGGTGAGAGTGTCAGCCTTCAGGGTTGAGAGTCGACCTCAAGTGTTTGTCTCCTGAGGACCAACATGGACAAAAGTCATTTAGGTACCTCTAGGGGTACGTCTGGGCAAGCGTGCCAGCCTGTTTTGGGGACTCCATCTGGAGGTCATCTGTGGCTTCCTTGAGAAGCCATCTGGAACCTCCTTGAGAGGTCATGTAGGGCTTCCTTGGGAAGCTATCTGGAACCTCATCATGAGTACATCTGCGACATCCTTGAGAGGCCATCTGAGACCTACCTTGGATGTCATCTGGGGTCTTCAGGGGCCATCTTGGACTTTCTCCAGAGGTCATCTGGGGCTTATTAAGGAGGCCACCTGAGAACTCTTCAAAAGTAGTCATTGGGGCTTCCTTAAGAGGCAATCTAGGACCACTTATGATGTCATCTGGCGCTTCTTTCGGAGGTCATCTCGGGTTACCTTGATGAGAAAAATATGACCTTCTTGGACATCATCTGGGACTTCCTTGAGAATCCATATATGACCTTCTCTGGTGGTCATCTGTGGCTTTCTCAACAGGGTTATCTGGAACCTCCTCTGGAGTTCATATGTGGCCTCCTTGAGTGGACATCTGAGATACTTGAGAGGTAATCTCAGCCTCATTGTGAGGACATCTGGGACCTCTTTGGAGGTCATCTGACACTTCTTGGGAAGCCATTTGGAATCTCCCTGAGAGGTCATCTAAGGCCTCCTAGGGAGGACATATGTGACGTCTTCCAGAGGTCATCTGTGACCTCCTCAAGAGGCAATCTTGGATGTACTGTCTGTCATCTGGAACCTTCTGTAGAGTTCTACATTGAAAGGTGTGGGACATGTGGGTTAAGTGTCTGTGGCTATTGGTCTCTGTGTGTATGCTTATAGTTCTATCAGTGTCCTGTATGCACTTCTGTTTAGTGCTTTTCTCAGGATGGGAAAACAAGGCCTAAAGTTGTCATATCCAAAAATTCTCCCCCAGGGTTATAGAGTCCCACAGAGGAAGATGCACTGATGTACTCTCTCTCCTATTCTTTGTCATCAGCACCTCTAATGTTAAGTCTTCCCATACCAAAAGTAGTTACTTGTACCAGCCTGAGGTGTCACAATGTGGTATGTTAGCCTTATTACCCTTGAGACAGGAATATGGAGGAGATGGTGAGCAGGCCCCCTTTCTAATATATGTTCACTTTACCACTAGTGACCTGTATAACTGGAAACAGAAAAATCCATCTTTTTCAGAAAAAAAAAAACAGGGGCTCATTACCTCATTAGCGACAGCAATTTTCACAAACAAGCACATCTGGGATAAGTGTCAGCACACTTTACAGGTGCTTTTCACCTGGAAGAAAAGGGAGTGAATCCTGATCGGTGACTTGAAGTGGTCCTTGAACCAGACAGTAGGCCCACTATTGAACCAGACCAATTGGAGCAAGTCTTTCCCCAGACTTACCCAAGCTGAGACTAACAGTAATCAAGGTATGGAAATGCTTACCAATTATTGCCAGGTTCAGTTAGCAGGAATACCGCAGTTGCTAGAAAGCCAAGTCATCAATCTAAAGTGAGTGAGATGATACAGTTCCCCAGTGAGTACCCAAATGTTCTTCTGAAAGTTCTCCCAGAAGCCTAAAGGACCTATAAGCCTATAGGTCTTGAAGCCCTGGAGAATCAAAGAGCCCTAAATATGGCCTTTGTTACCCAGTCAGCCCCAGATATTAGAAGAAACCTTTAAAAGTTAGAAGGTTTTGAGGGAAAGTGTATTTTAAGTTGGAAGTGGTTGCTCAGTGGGTGTTTGATAACAGAGATACCCTGGGAAAAAAAGAGTTTAAGAAGGGGGTTTGAGTTTTGGTAGGAGCACCAGAATAGGGATGAAGAAATCCTTGGCAAAGACAGTACAATTCAGTTGCAACTGGCAGTAGGGAACCTCTAGGACTAGATCAGTGTGCTTATTGCAAGCAAAATGGACATTAAGAAAATGAATGTCCAAGGAGGAGAGAGATAGAAAATGACAGGTTAGTAATCACATTAACTATCTGGAAAATGTGTTCATATCTCTGAGAAATATGCAAAGGAGCATGGGGCTCTGAATTCCAACTGTGTTCAATTTAAGAAAGAGCCTTCTGAACTTAAGAAGAAATGTGACAAAGAAAATATTCACACACTTCTATCTCAAAAAACACGCTTATAAAAGAGGGAATCACCAATATGTGCCAGTCAAAACCCACCAAGAGATTAAAAGCACATAGAAGAGTAAACTGGAGAAAACAGAGAGAATTATTTGATGTTGAGAAAAGATTTGAAGATATAAATTAGGAACTTGTGAGAGTCAAAAATGAGAAGAAAATACTCAAAAGGAACCTAGATAACACTCAGAATCAAATGAAATTCAAGTACAGTACCCTCGGTGAGCATGAGGCAAATTAGGGGACCACAAATCAGAGGCTGACAGAAGCACAGGACTCCAATGCTGCCATCCTTGCTAACCACAAATGAGGCCAAGAAGAGATTCTGATGCTGCAATAAGAAATCATGGCCTGGGCTGGGAGGGTGGCTCAGTGGTAGAGTGCTTGCCTTGCATGCCTGAAGCCCTGGGGTCGATTCCTCAGCACCACATAAGCAAAAAATAATAAGCCGGAAGTGGTGCTGTGACTCAAGTGGTAGAGTGCTAGCCTTGAGTTGAAGAGCTGAGAGACAGTGCCCAGGCCCAGAGTTCAGACCCCACGACTGGACCAAAAAAAAAAAAAAAGAAACCATGGCCATGATAAAGGAGCTGGACCTAATATAATAATGTATTAGGCTGAAGTAAATGTCGATTATAAGCTTTGAAGAGTGTCACCAGAAATTCAAAGCATTAGAGAAAGAAGGAACGAGTAGTTAGCAGAGAATTTGGGGAAGTACTGTGTCATAGAAGATGAGGCCAAGAAAAGTAAACAGGAAAATATCAGGCTCAGGAAAGAGATTTTTCTCTTCAGAAAGTATTAAAGGACCACATGCTCTGATAGGGAATGCTGGGGAAAGGGAAAGAGCATTAGGAAGAAAAACAGAAGAGCTAAAGGAACAGTTGAAACATCTGTCACAAAAATACACTGAAGTCGAAAACTAGAAAGAGAAACTACTAGAGTAAAAGCCCCAAAAGACTGCTGAGATCTTCACCATAAATATAATGCAGAAGCATGGTGTCCCAATGGAACAGGTGGAGATGGGAAATAATACCTCGCAATAGTACCTTTGTGAACTTAAGGGAGAAGCTGAAGAGCAAGCAAAGGTGTTGTGAGAAGGAGCAGCAGTTGTCAAGTCAAAGTAACTCTCCTGTAACCCTGCAAAACAGTTACAGGTTAAGGAGCACATTGAGAAGGACCATGCAATCTTGAAAGCAATTTTGAGAGAAAAGGAGGAGAATAAAATGGAAGAAGTCTCCAAGGTTCAGAGTACTGTACAGGAATTAAAGAAACTAGAGACCCTAAGATAAAGGGAAATATCTGAGCTGATCAGGTAGCTTGGGAGATCACTCTATAAAAGCAGTGGGGTCTCTAGAGCTACTAGTCGTTAAAATTAAAGGAAGAAGAAAAATACAGTTGTAATAAGTGTGCAAATGTTGACACTGAACCTGTGAAAAATGCATACAGGCTTAAGCTTTCTGTCAGTTTACGTGTAGATATGTGCACCCTGGTAAATTTCCCGAGGCCACTACCTAAAAATGTTCTGAAAACCAGTGGGCCTTAGCCTGACAATACTTTGTAAGGTGTGTAGGTAATTTCCAATAGGTAAATGCTGAAAAGCTGGAACCTATGGAAAGAATTCATATGTGAGGAACCTCAGATGGTGAATTTGGGAAAGTGGACTTCACAGAGGTAAAGCCTGGAAAGTATGGGTATTGTTATCTATTAGTAATAGTGGACACTTTTTCAGGCTGAGCTGAGGCATGTAATAATTCCTTGATTTGGCTTACTCTTAGCTGTGGGGTCTAAAGATGGGCCTGAGTTCATGGCCCAAGTTCTCAATTATTAATTAACACTCTAGGAATAAATTGGAACTTGCAATCCATTTATAGAACTGAGAGTTCAAGGCATTAGAAAGAATAAATATGCCCTCAAAGGAAACTAACTAAATTAAATACAGAGACTGTCCATGGCTTGGTGAGCATCCTCCACTTTGCTCTCCTTCGAGCAAGATGTAGCCCTTACGTTAAAGGATTTAATCATCTTGAAATACTTTAAGGTGGACCACCCCCTTTTGTTCCTAAATTTGGGAAGGCTATATTAACAGAAATGTCTAGCTACAATCTGCAGGCTTTACAACATATTCTTTTATGGACCAATCCTTTGGTAACCAAGGCCCACCGGCCACCTAAGAAAAACTCCACCTAAAGGGGAGGGGCTAAGATCGCGATGGAACAGCAGGGAAACACCACAGCTCTCCCCAACGAAATACAGAGTTTGGATTTCAATGCTCCATTTCTGCAAGTGACCCATAAAAAAAAGGCGATTACTCAGAGAGATACAGGAAGTGAAAAAAGCAAAGGGAAAAACCTACACAGACAGACAGTAAAGTGGGAAGACCCTTCCCCAAGCCTTGATGGTGATGGTGCTCCCCGCTGAACAGCTTAAGTGGTGAAGCTTTGTGCCAGCTTGCTTAAGTGGCCTGACTCTGGAGCCTCCTAGGACCACACACCCACAAACAACCCAAGGCTCACAGAAGACTCCCCAGGTCCAGTGCCAACCCAGAGAATACAAACCGAAATCTCAGAAGAGCCGGCATGAAGATTCCCCTCACCCTCCCTGGCATGGCGCCTCTGCCTGGCTGGTGCAAGCACCCCAACCCAGTCAGGAGCAGCAGCAGCTGTCAGCAGTTGTGAACGACTCTAGACTCACAGTGTGGCACCTCTGTCCTGCCGGTGTAAACAGCCTAGCCTAACCTGGAGGAGCAGCAGCAGCTGGCAGTAGTGGCAAACCACCCAGACTCTGGGCACAATGCCTCTTGGCACTAGCCCACAGGAACAACCCAGACCAGTCCGGGGTGGCAGTGATAACTGGGATGGGGACAGCTGCAGTGAACAACTCCAGACCCATGGCAGCTTGTGCCTCTCCATACTGGCCCACATAAGCAGCCCAGCCCAGCCTGAAGCAACAGCACTGGTTAACACCTCACTCCTGGTAGGGTGGAGGGCTTCTCCATACTGGTTTCATAAGCAGCCCAGCCCAGCCCATGGTGGCAAAGGTGGTGAACAACCCTAGACATGACGTAGAATGTGGTGCTGAACAACCCCAGAAAAGCCTCATGAACTTTCCTGTCTGGTCTGGCTTTGAACCTGAATACACAGATCTGACACTCCTGAGTAGCTACAATTACAGGCATATACACCAGCAGGGTCTAATTCTTGCCAACCCCTTCACTTTTTCTACAATAGATCATTTCTTAGTTCATACAAGGAATTTAAGCAAATACAAGAGAATCGACATAATACCCTGTATTCTATCTGACCATAGTGGAATCAAACTGGTTCTCAATAACAAGGCATAAATTAGAAAAAAACTTAAACACATGGAAATTAAACTGAACTAAGTTGAACAATACATGGGTCACAGAAGAAGTTAAAGTAGAAATTAAAAAGTTTCTACAATTCAGTGAAAATGAAGAAACATCACAAAGAAACCTATGGGACCCAACGAAAGCAGTCCTGAGGGGCAAATGTATTGCTCTCAGTGCACATATGAAGAAAACAGAGACCAAGTAAACAATCTTATGATACAACTAAAACTACTAGAGAAACAAGAAAAAAATTGAACCTAAAGTTGCTAGACAGAAAGAGATAACCGAAATAAGAGCTGAAATTAATGAGATAGAGACTGAGAAAATTATAAATAAAATTTATAAAACAAAAAACTGTTTTTAAGAAAAAAAATCAATTAAGACTGACGGACCACTGGCAAGAGAAACTAACAAAATAAGAGAGGAGACCCAAATAAATATTATCACAGATACCACAGGAAAAATTACAACAAACATCCAAGGCATCCAAACAATCATAAAGAAATAATTCCAGACTCTACTTACAAAGGAAGGAAAACCTAGCAGACATGGATGAATTTCTACAGAAATACAAATTGCTATCTCCCCTTTCCTTTTTGGACCTGCTTCTCCACCATGTATGGTTGGGTTAGCAGTTCGGTAAATAAATTTCTTTTCCTGCCTTAAAAGTGTTTAGTATTCTCTTCATAGGCTACCAAATGAAACTTACCTATTTAATGTTCCTTACATATGATTCTGTAACTCAGATGGGGTTTTTGAGTTGGAAATGTTAGAATTTCCTAACCATTCCTTTTCTGTGAACTAAACTGCCTTGAGACACCACAGGAGACTTTTCACCAATACCATTGCTGGCCTTCACATCCACGTCCACACCACTTCTCTTCTCTGGTGAGTGAAACTACTCTCTACGGCTCTCTGTTGCTCAATCTCTGTTCAGATGTGGCACCGTGATAGAGAGTTTCTATAGCCTTAATCGGAAAGGCTGGTCACCTCCAAACCCAATGTTGCTTGGTTATGGGATCTTGGCCATTTCTCTCTAGACTGCTCTAGGGGAAGTAGGGACATTGCTTCTGCCTGGTCAGCTCTCCTTCTCTCACCAGACCGACTGGCCTACTCATTTAACGGGGTGCTACGAGTCATGCCCGAGCCATGAAACCCCTCTGATATGCCTCTTGTGCTCCCTGGATAGCCAGAGCACCTAATATTTTTATGCTGTTCTTAGATTTAGACAATTTTTGCCTCTGCAATGGTAAATGTTCTGAAGTCTTTTCACTTTCAGGATCTCTTTGCTCTCTGCTAATCATGTCCAACTTTCTATATCTCTCCATTTCTTTTCTACAACTATTTGTATTGTGCCATGAAGCATGTGACATGGGCTGGGTCCAGGGGACCCATTTTAGGTTCCCTCTAAAAGGCTAGCCAAACTAGGCTTCATTTTTGTTCAGGCTTTCTTTGCATTTTCTTTTTAGAAATTTGCCATCTTGAGTTCGCCATCTTGGTCAAATGGTGGGTGAAGGATTTGGCCCCCTCCAATCCTTACCCTTCCACCAAGCTTTCTTCTCCTCCATCCATCTATTCAAATGTGCCTTGCTAACAAGTTGCTCTTTTCACAGACTCTGATAACTGTGGCCCAACCATCTGATGTGCTTTGTTAGCAAAGATGTCAGAACATTGTTGTCTAAAATTTTAGGATTTGAGTTTTGCCTTTTTTGTTTTGTCTTGTTTAGGCTAGTACTGACTATGTGATTCTAAAATATTGGGCATATTTGTGCCCATTGTGTCATTGCAGAATATTTGGTCAATTCTTGATAAGGACCAGGTAAGCTCTACTTATTCTATTTGAACTTCTTGTTGCTTTAATTGGAAATAACAAAGAATTTTTGTGACAAAATTTGCAATTCAAATCCAGCCCGGGGTGAAATATCCCTAAGACTCCATCTCACAACTAACCTGCAAAAAGCCAGGCTGGAAGCTTGGACTGAGCCTCTTATCTCCAACAAGAAAACACTGCAAGAGTTTCTATAACTCAAAGTGGTAGAGTGCTAGCCTTGAACTAAGGGATAGTGCCCAGGAATTGAATTCAAACCTCCTTTAATACCAACTGGGACAAACCATCCTACCAAGACACTTAGACTCAGCCAGTCTGCAGAAGAAAGGAACATGGAAAAGAGTAATAGGACATGATACCACATCAGCCACTTTGTGCCTGCCCTTTCAAAAGTAACCAGAGCAGGGAGGTCAATGGAAGTAAGAAGACTGTCCATCTAATGACCATACCTGTCTACCTTTCAATTGGACAGGAATTTATATTCTTGCCTTTGTCACTTGACTTGTTCTCTACCTAGTCGCCAGATGTCAGAAGTAGCTAGGGATATTTCTAACAACATTTTCAGCCCCAAGTCCTTCCTCTTGCCAATTTTTGCTCTCTAGTATTTTTTCAGTCCCTCAATGCCTTATGAGATGACTCCATACTTCGTCCAAGAGACTTGCCTCCTCCAGATTTCATCACAGGACTCATTGTCCAAGTGACAGCTGTTGCCTGCTGCCTTCTCTCAGAGGGGATCTCATTTCAACCTTTTACCCATACTGTTGATACCCCTTGCAAACAGGAAATAGCCAGAGAGGATCTTCACCTTTTTTCAAAATTATCAAAAGGCTGGAATGTAAGGTCTGAACAGGAACACCTCCCTCCTTCTTGGATAAGTTTCCGCCCAATATCTGTTACATAGGTAACTAACAGACCTGGAAGCAGTCACCTTCTCCTCCTGCTAGATCACATCCTGGGCCACCTCTGGTCACAAGCCTCCCATCTGACTTTAGGAGGGTACCAGGTCCTGAGGTCACATCGAGATCCAGTGTGTCTACACTTTTCCCCACCTGGCCAACTTTTTCCTTTCCCTAACCTAATTAAGTTCTGGCCCAGAGGTGGTCGCCCCCTTCCTTTTAAGCCATGCTTCTCCACCATACATGGTGAGGGCAGCAGTTCAGTAAATAAAATTTTTTTCTGCCTGAAAAATAAGAAATACAAATTGCCCAAACAGAACCAAGAAGAAAGAAATCAATTAAACATGTTAATTTCCCTACAATGAGATAGTAGAAGTAACCAGAAATCTTCCAACAAGAAAATCCCAGGACCTGATGGATTCACTACAGAATTCTATAAGACCTCAAGCTCTTCAGAGAAATAGAAACAGAGGGTGTAATCCCAAACTCATTCTATGAAGCCGATATCACATTCATCTCCAAACCAGGCAAAGACCCAACAAAAAAAGAACTACACACCAATCTGTTTGATTAAGACAGATACAAAGCTCCTCAATAAAATTGCAGCCAACAGAATCCAGAAACATTTCAAAAAAATCATACATTATGACCAAGTTGGTTTCATTCCAGAGATGCAGGGATTGTTTAACATATGTAAGTCAATAAATCTCATCCATCACAGCAACAGATCCAAGGTCAAGAACCACATGATTATCTCCATTGATGCAGAAAAAGCTTTTGATAAAATTCAGCACTCATTTATGTTAAAGGCTATGGAAAAAATAGGAATAGAAGGAACATTTCATATTATAATAAAAGTCTTACATGGCACATCAAAGGCCAATATTATACTTAATATGGGAAAACTACAACCAATTCCCCTAAAAACAGGAACAAGGTAAGGATGCCCACTCTATCCACGCTTCTTCAATATAGTTCTGGAATTCTTAGACAGAGCAATAAGTCAAGAGAAAGACATTAAAGGGATCCACATAGGAGAGGAAGAAGATAAACTATCTCTTTTTGCAGATGGCATTATTTTATAAATAACTGATCCCTAAAGCTCCATCCCCAAACTCTTAGAGCTTATAAAGCCATTTGGCAAAGTAGCAGGATACAAATTAACCCACAGAAACCAATCGCTTTTCTGTATACTAACAATGTACAAATAGAAAGGGAAATCAAAGAAACAACCCCATTCACAATAACATCAAAATAAAAAGTGTCCAGGAGTTAACTTAACTAAAGATATAGAGGGTCTGTTTCATGAAAACTATAAAAGCCTAAAAAAAAGAATCATAAAGATTACCAGCAAATGGGAAGAAATGGAAAAAATATTTACCAGCAAAATAACAGTCAAGCGTCTAATATCCATTATATTATAATATCCATTATATTATATATGGTGAAGTCAAGAAACTAACCCTTCACAAACCTAACAAACCAATCTTGAAATGGTCAAGGAAGCTAAAGAGAGACTTATTAGAAGAGATAAAAACGGCAAAGAAATACATGAGGAAATGATCATCATCCCTGGCTGTAAGGGAAATGCAATTAAAAACAACTCTTAGATACCACCTTACCCCAATCAGATTGGCCCACATTCTAAATTAAGCCAATGACAAATGCTGGAAAGGATACAAAGAAAGAAACATTACTACATTGTTAGTGGGAATGTATACTAATACCACCACTTTGTAAAGCATTCTGGAGGTACTTATGAAAGCTAAATATCCACCTGTCCTATGAACTGGCCATACCACTCCTAAGCATTTACTCTGAACAACAGAAACCAGTGTACATAGACATACACACCTCTATGATTGCTGCAGCACTGTTCACAATAGCCAAGATTTGGAAAAAAAACCCAGATAAGCCACAAATGATAAGTGTACCCAAAAAATGTGGAACCTATATACAATGGAATACCATGTAGCCATTAGAAAAGACAAAATGAAGGTATTTGCAGGGAAATGGATGGAACTAGACCATATTATTTGAGTGAGATAAGCCAGGAACAATGAGACAAATGGCATAGTGTCTACCTGATACATGGATGCTAAAGCCAAAATGCAAGAAGGTATGACAAAGTAAACAGGACTCAAGAAACAATGGACAGCCACTCATTTTGTTGTATCACCATTAATGACTCCATGTTCTTGACTATGTATTCTGCAGAAATATTCACGCAATGGAGGGAAGCCAGGAGGAGGAACACAATAAGTGGAAAATGGAACAACATACAACAAAGGGGCCCATCAGCTGCACTGGACATAGAAGAAAAATAACTAAGCAACCCAAACACAGTGATGGGAAGAGATGAATGAGAGGGAAAGAGGGCAAGATGGAATAGCCTACATTAAGCAAAAGGAAAAAAAATGTAAATATCACCTGAGGTGGGAAAAATAATTTGGATTGTAAAAGCTCATAGAATTAACAAACTTTGGAATATGATAACAATAATTTGCCTTGTCAAGGTTGAAATGTGTTTGTGACTTTAACTAAGTATCACAATTCCACAATACTGTGAAATATGTGAAATATATGTAATCACCTATCTCAATTTTTACAAAAAATTGTGAGAAGGGAAGGGTTAGGAGGAATGGGTGACAATGTTGTCAGACACCTTGTATTTGTGTACTGTTTTTTAGAATGGGAAATTCTTTGTAAAACTATTTAAATATAATAATAATAAAAAGTGTTTAAAAATAAACATTAGGATGAAAATAAAAATTTCAAGTATAAAATAAGAAATTAAATCCAGTTGGAAGGAAATTTTCTTTGAGGAGAGTAGTTTAGTTTATTCTATAGTGTCTCACTTCAGAAGTAAATTAAAAAACTAGACCCCAGGTAAGTGAAATAAACTAAGAAATGGAGTTCAAAAAAGAAAATAAGAAACTCCACCCACTCTTTCTTGCCTGGACAGCTGGAGTGGATAAAAATTCATCATGCTCCTGAATTGGAACCGAAGTGGCAAAGACCTTATTGGTGGTGCTAACTTCACTGTCACCTATTGAATTAGCACGAAAACAGCATTGGATCCATCAGTCTCAAGTGGAATAGGTAGTGGAACAATATACAGAGAAGGCTGCAAGATGGACTGTTAAGGATAAAACTTACTAAGTGTTAATTAGTGTTAACTAGTGTGTTTCCATAATTTACTTGTTTTCTATTAAATTTACCTTTTAAACCTGTTCATTGGGTGGAGAGAAGGGAATTTTTAGGATTTGGTTAGAAGGAATCAAGGATTTGATTGGACATGAAAAACATTGAGGGATATATGACGCAGCATGGTCCTAATAATGAGCAGGGCCCACTAATCAATGTTGCCCCATGACCTGGCCCACTGGCGTGCATGTGGCATGCCACACAAGTGAGCAGGGCATGCTGTTGGAGGGGGTAGGATGTCATCCTCACATAATGAACTTTGAAGAATTGATTGGGAACAAATAGTTTGTGAAGTGATGGTTGAAAACTGTTAGGTAGGAAACCCACTGGAGTGATGGAGGGGTTCAACCTATATATAGGCTGCATGGTCAGAGCAATGGAATTGGAGAAAATCAAGGAATGACCTGCAAGGAAGGAAGTGGTGAGACAGCAGGAGGGGAAAGACCTTGGAGAAGAGGAATTTGAGGGAGAGCAGAAGGGGAAGGAAGCCAATTGGCTACCAGTCCAGAGAAGTGTAGTGGAGAGGCCTAAAGAGAAGAAGGAAGTGATGGAAGGGAAAAAGGGAAATGAAGGAAAAGTCTATAAAGAAGGAAGGAATAAGGGAAAAGAAAAACTCTTACCTATTGAAGTTTGGGGCGTGGAGATGATAATTTGGTGGGTTGGTCTTTTGCAAACCAATTAACTATGCCTATTGGACGTCTGAGGTTTGGTGGTTGGGGTTGGGCTGTCACTGAGTGTACAGCCCAGAACAAGGTAAATGGAGGCCCATTTCTAGTGTAAATAAAGTTATCGTCAATGTGCCTCATTGGATTGTCTTGTGTTTTATGCATCATAAGTGTGCAAGTTCACAAGATGATAGGCTCAAAGGCCACGAGTTTTGTAAAATTTTATGAGGTCATAATAGGTTTGAAAAACCCAATGGAACAGTGATATCACAATGGCAATATGATGGCACAATATCGAGTGATAATAATATTTTGATGTAATACTTAGTTGGTGATGCTATAATGGTGATGAGGTCACAGTAGGTTTACCATGTTACAATAGGTCACAATAGGTTTTTCTTTTAATTGTGAAAATACTGTACAGAGGGTTTACAATTCCAGGGGCAAGATAATGAGTACATTTCTTATCAAGCATTGTAGCCTCCTCCTTTGTTTCCCCTTTTCATCCCTTCCCATACTTACCTGGCAGGGGAAATACCACGATCACACAATAGGTTTATGAAGACAGTTATGATGACCGTTATGATGTCAGTTCCACCCAGGAGAAAGTCACCCAGCCCAGGCAGAAAAATTCGGCCCACATAGGAGTGACTTTCTTCACCAGGTAAACACAGCCAGAGACTGCCTCTCCCTACAACAGCCTAGACAAACAATTGAAATTCAGTAAACATAAACCCCGAGAAAAGCTCCAAGCTGGGCTCTGTGAGTGTCTCAGGAGTTAGCCCCTCAGGGAAAACTACTGTTTCCTGAAAGACCTCAACCCTACCCAGAACCTAGCCTCATCACAGCATCTCCAAACTAGAGGAAACAGCCATCTTCCTCTTTTGTGATATGCCAAGCAGATCTCCCTCCCACTGAACTAGCCTGTGAGGAGGATCAAAAAATAGGCCTAACACAGAGCAGTTTCTGCCTGCCCAAAAAGACAAGAAACCAATCAAGCCATAGGAAAACCAAACACCAAAAGCAGACCCGAGACTCTACCAAGAGACTCGTTATGGACACTGGGAGATACAGGGTCTTCACATTCACCCCCCCCCCCAAAAAAAACAAATAATCAAGTAACTCTTTTTTAAAACTTTTCTTAAATTTTTATTTTTTTAAAGTGTTTTCTGTTAATCTTTTTTTCTCATAATTTTTATTTTTGTGGTGTGTGTGTGTGTGTGTGTGTGTGTGTGTGTGTGTGTGTGTGTGTGTGTGTGTGTGTGTGTGTTTAATCTCATTTGAGCTTTTGGTCCTTTTTTATTGTTTTCATTTTTTTCTCTCTTTTTTTTGGATGACTTAATTACTGTTCTGCTCATCCCAAGATATATACCTGTCATCAATTATTAGACCTTATTCCCTATTGTGTACATACTTAATCCAGAAATTTATTACTAAATTCACAACCTCTTAGGCTTAACTTCTTTAAAAGCAGTATAATCGCTTTATACCTACATAATTATCAAGTAACTAATTTTAGTATTTTTTATTTTTTTTGCTTTCTTGTTTCTTTCTATCCCTCCGCTACTCTCATCCTATCCTTTTCTTCTCTCGGTAGCATTTCTTTAAACGTACATAATTTTTAAGTGTTTCACTTCTTAAATTTAGTTTTTGTTTTTCCAATTTGCATTTTTTAATTTTTTTATTTTTTTTTTAATTTTAATTTTAATTTTTTGTGACCATACTGTACAGAGGGATTACAAGTACATGGGCAAGATAATGAGTACATCTCTTATCAAGCATTGTAGCCTCCTGCTTGGTTTACCCTTCACATCCCTTCCCACGCTCACCCCCAGACCCCCACGCAATCATCCCACCCCACCCCCATAACCCAAACCAAAGTTGAAAAGTTCGTTTTCGACATAACAACTTGTACTTCTCATTGTTGCAACAGGTCCCCCTGTATCCTTAAACCACTTGTTTTTCCCCATCTCCTCCACAAATTATACCGACATCAAATATAGTGAAAGCAGGGGTCATTCTGTGGGGGAGAGACATACAAAGCAACAAAGAAATAATCTTATAAATGCTTTAGAAACAAAGGCATGAGAGAAAAAAAAATTAAAATACATATCTAAGGGTTCATTTTCCTAACATAACATTATCTGACCATTTCTATTTGACTCATACATATACTAGATATTTGAAATAAGGGAAACCATGGGACCTATATTTCTTAGGGCTTGGCTTACTTTATTAAATATAATTTTTTCCAAGTCTTTTCATTTCCTAACAAATGGGGCAATGTCATTCTTTCTGATGGAGGCATAGAATTCCATTTTGTATATATACCACATTTTCTTGATCCATTCATCTACTGAGGGGCATCTGGGTTGGTTCCATATCTTAGCTATGGTAAATAATGCTGCAATAAACATAGTTGTGCTGGTAGATTTAGTGTGGTCTTGTTTGTAAACATTTGGGTAAATGCCCAAAAGTGGCATGGCTGGGTCATAGGGGAGCTCTATGTGAAGTATGTTGAGGAACCTCCATACTGCTTTCCAAGTGGTTGAACAAGTTTACACTCCCAACAACAAAGAAGTGAGGTTCCCTTCTCTCCACATCCATTCCAGCATCTGTTGTTGTTAGAGTTCTTGATTTTTGCGATTCTAACTGGAGTGAGGTGGTATCTCAATGTTGTTTTGATTTGCATTTTTTCATGGCTAGGGAGGTTGAGCATTTCTTCATGTGTCTATTGGCCATCTTCCTTTCCTCTTCAGAGAAGTTTCTCATGAAGTCTTTAGCCCACTTATTAAATGGGCAGTTGTTTTGTTGAGGATTTGTTGTTGGGGGATTTAATTTTTTGAGTTCCAAGTATATTTTAGATATGAGACCCTTGTCTGTTGTGTGGCTAGTGAAGATCTTCTCCAAATCCGTGATGCTTTCTATTGATCTTGCTAGCTATGTCCTTTGCCATGCAGAAGCTCTGCAACTTCATGCAATCCCATTTGTCCAAGCTTTCTTTGATTTTCTGTGTTTCTGGGTCTCTATTTAGAAAATTTCGGCATGTGCCAAGGAGACCTAGGGTTTCTCCTATTCCATCCTGTAATGTTTTCATATTGTCTGCTTTGGTTCTGAGGTCTTTGATCCATTTGGAGTTGATTCTGGTGTAGGGTGATATATAAGGATCTAGATTTAGTTTTCTACAAGTAGTTAACCAATTTTGCCAGCACCATTTACTGAAGAGGCTGTCTTTCTTCCATTGCATTTTTTTAGCTCCCTTATCGAAGATTAGATGCCTATATGCCTGTAGGTTCATTTCTGGGTTTTCAATTCTATTCCATTGGTCCTGAGGTCTGTTCTTATGCCAGTACCAAGCTCTTTTGATTACTATGGCTTTATAGTAGAGTTTGAAATTTGCTATTGATATATCTCCAGCAGTGTTCTTTCCATTGAGGAGAGTTTTTATTATTCGGGGACTTTTATTGTTCCATATGAATTTTTTGGATGGCCTCTTCTATTTCCTTGAAGAATAAGGTAGGAATTTTGATAGGTATCACGTTAAATTTGTAGATATCCTTGGGAAGTATTGCAATTTTCACGATGTTAATCTTTCCAATCCAGCAGCATGGGAGATTTTCCAATTTTCTAAGTTGTGTTTTGATATCCTTTTTCAAGGTTTTAAAGTTTTAATCATAGAGGTCCTTCACTTCTTTGGTTAAGTTAATTCCTAGGTATTTTATTTTTTGTGGGGCTATTACAAATGGAGTTGCTTTCGTAATTTCAGCCCCACTTTTCTCATTGTTGGCATAAAGAAAAGCCCTTGATTTTGGGGGTTAATTTTATACCCTGCTACTCTGCCAAAGTTTTGAATCAACTATAGTAATTTGGCAGTGGAGTCTATGGGATTCGTTAAATACAAGTTAAGGTCATCTGCAAAGAGGGAGAGTTTTATTTCTTCTTTCCCTATTTGGATCCCCTTTATGTTTGAATCTTGTCTTATTGATGTAGCTAGGCATTCTAATACTAGATTGAAGACAAGTGGAGAGAGTGCACATCCTTGTCTTGTTCCTGAGTTAAGAGGAAATGGCTTTAGTTTTTTACCATTAAGTATAATGCTGGCTGTAGGTTTGTCATATACAGCCTTTATTGTATTGAGGAATGTTCCATGGATTCCTAATCTTTCCAAAAGCTTCATCATAAAGTGGTGTTGGATCTTGTCGAATGCTTTTTCTGCATCTATTGAGATAACCATGTGGTTCTTATTCTTGCTCCTGTTGATGAGATGAATAATTGATTTGCATATATTGAACTAGGTTTGCATCCCTGAAATGAATCTTGTTTGATCGTGGTGTATGAGTTTTTGGATGAATTTTTGAAGTCGATTGGGCAAAATTTTGTTGAGAAGTTTTGCATCAATGTTCATCAAAGAAATAGGTCTATAGTTTTCATTCTTTGATGAGTCCCTGCTTGGTTTGTGATGACGGTAATGATGGCTTCATAGAATGTGTTCGGTAGTGCACTTTCTCTTTCAATTTCATTGAAGAGTTGAAGGAGTATTACTGTGAGCTCTGTTTGAAGGCCTTTGAAAATTCCCCTGTAAAACCATCTGGTCCTGGACTTTTCTTAGCTGGGAGGTCTTTTATTGCTGTTTATATTACAATGCTTGATTGGGGCCTGTTCAGATGGTTTAACTCATCTTGGTTTTGTTTTCGCATGTCAATATTTGCTAGGAAAAAGTCCATTTCTGTCAAGTTCTCAAACTTATTAGCATAAAGTTTTGAGAAGTATTCCCTTATAATATTCTGAATCTTGGTTTTGTCCTTGGTGATGTTTCTATTCTCATCTCTGAGTATATGTGTTTGTGTGTGTTCTCTTCTTTTTCTGATAAGATTTGCTAAGGGTCTGTCAATTTTGTTAACTTATTTGAAGAACCAACTCTTAGTTTTGTTGATTCTTTCTATAGTTTTTTTTATCCTAATTCATTTAATTCTGATTTAATTTTAATTATTTCTTTCCATCTACTGGATTGGGGTTTATCTTGATGCTCTTTTTCAAGGAGGTTTAGATTTGTCATTAAATTTTTGGTTTCAGATCTCTCCAATTCGTTGATTAGGAGTTCAGAGCTATAAACTTGCCTCTGAGTACTGCTTTTGCTGTGTTCCAGAGGAGCAGATAATTTGTGTGTTTATTTTTGTTGAATAGCATGAACATTTGAATTTCCTTTCTAATCTCTTCTATGACCCACTCATGATTCAGCAGTGTGTTGTTCAGCCTCCATATGATACCGGACTTTCTTTGGTGGCTTTGGTGTTGAGTTCTAATTTTGTTCCCTTCTGGTAAGAGAGAATTCAAGGTATAACTTCAATGTTTCTGAATTTAGACAAGTTTGCTTTGTGGCCTTAAATGTGGTCTATTTTAGAAAACGTTCCATGTGCTGCTGAAAAAAACGTGTATTCTGATGCTGCTGGGTAAAATGTTCGGTAGATGTCTGTTAAATCTACTTTATCTATGCAGCTGCTTAGATCTGAGTTTTTTCTGTTGAGTTTTTGCCGTGTTGATCTATTTTGTGGGGAGAGTGGTGTGTTAAAATCCCCAACAATTAATGTCTTTGGATCTTTGTGGGATTTGAGGGAAAGTAGTGTTTCTTGGATAAATTTGGGTGCTCCCTTGTTTGGCGAATAGGTCTTTTGAATTGAAATATCCTCCTGAAGGAAAGTTCCCTTAATTAGTATGTATCGACCTTCTTTATCTCTTCTCACAAATTTTAATTTGAAGTCTATTTTATCTGATATTAGGATTGCAACACCCGCCTGTTTATGAGGGCCGTTTGCTTGGTAGATTTTGCTCCAGCCTTTAAATTGAAAATGTGTTTGTTTTTACGGGCAAGATGTGACTCCTGAAGCCAGTAGATAGAACGGTCTTGTTTTTTAATCCAAATAGACTGTCTATGTCGCTTAATTGGAGAGGTAAGTACACTAATGTTGATAGATAGGACTGAGAGATACTTGGCAATTCCTGCCATGTTATCCACCTTCTTGGGGGCTGTTAAAACTGGGTTCTTCCTATGGTTCTTGGATTCTCAGTTTGGGTTCATTTTCTTGGCCTTTATTATGTTCTTGTTGGTTGTCTATGTTTAGGGTATCTTTAAGAATCTTTTGTAGGGCTGGTTTGGTGGAGATGTATGGTTTCAATTTTTCTTTGCTATGGAAGGTTTTTATTTGGCCTTCAGTTATGAAGGAGAGTTTAGCTGGGTGCAGTATTCTTGGTTGATAGTTGTTTGATTTTAGGGCATGGCATACATCATTCCAGACTCTTCTTGCTTTGATTGTCACTGCTGAGAAATCTGAGTTGATTCTAATGGTTTTCCTTTGTAGGTGATTAATCTTTTCTCCTTGACAGCTTTAAGGATTTTTTCCTTGGTCTGTGTTGATCCTTTGTGGATTATAATATGAAGGAGGGATGTCCTATTCTGGTCTGGTCTATTTGGAATTCTATAAGCTTCTTGTATCTGAATCGGCCTATCTTTTTGCATGTTTGGTAAGTTCTCTGCTAGGATCCTGTTAAACAAATTTCCTAGACCATTAACTACTGTTTCTAGATATTCTTCTTCACATTTTCCTTAGATTAGGCCTTCTAATGGTGTCTTCTAAGTGTTTGATAGATCGATCATAATTCTTGAACTTGTCTTGGATGGTTGTACGTTCTTTCTCTAAAATATCTAGGCTGTCTTCAATCCCCGAGATTCAATCTTTTGTATGGTGTAACCTGCTGTCAAGACTTTCTACTTTGTTTTTTATTTCTTTTGCTTCTAATTGGTCAGCTTTGATGGATTCAAATTCTTTGTTGAAGCTTTGTTTTAGATCTTATATGAACTTCTTTACTTCCTTAATTTGGTGTTCAGTGTTTATTCTCAGTTCACTTAGTTGATTGGTTATGGTTTCCTTGGACTCCCATTCCTTCTGTTGGGTTCCATTCAGCATTCCCTTTTTAGTCTCCCTGACTTCCTTAGCTCTTTGTTAATGGATCCTATGAATGCCTTTAGTGATCTTTGTGTATTCTCTTCCTGCTCTCTCAATTCCTGCCTAACTCTTTGCTTAGCTTCTTCCCGCTCCCGTTCCTGCCATTCCTCTAGTTCTCTTTGAGTGTTCTCAGCCTGTTCACACCATTCCTGCCTTTGTCTTTGAGTATTCTCTAGCTGCTCACACATATCCTGTATTAGGTTTTTGTGTAGCTTCCTCACCCTCATGATATTCCTGTATAAACCTTTGGATTGCCTCCTCTCTCTACCTCTCACGCTCATACAGAGTCCTTTGTATGTTTTCATTCTTTTCATTTATCATGTTTGCCAGCAGTGTTTGCAGAGCATTTTGAGAACTCTCCTCTAGATTATTCATTATCTGTTCTGTCCCCTGATTATCAAGAGTGGGGGTTGAGATACCCGGACTTGCCCTTTTTCTTGTATTTTTCCGGCTTACTCTGCCCATTTGGGATGAAAATAACACCAGTTTTGTGCTAGAACACTTTCTTAAGGCATGCATCATCCAGAGTCTAAATTTGCACAGTCAATAGTCTACAGATACAGTCTAGTTCAACATATATATCTATTCAACATCAAACAACTGTATATGAATGGGCTACGAACCGCAAAGGAGATTTTGGAAGACCAGAAATTGTTAGGGTTAGGGAGAGAAGGGGGTAAAAAATGGGAATAGAATGAATTGGGAAGGCACTGGGAGAGTTAACTAAGTCCTAATCTCAAAGCAGGAAATAGGTTGGGTAGGATAAAAGTAGAGAGAGAGAAAAAAAGAAGAAAGAGAAAGGGAAACGAGACCAGAAAAAATGGAAAATTAAAAATTAATAATATTGTGCCGAAATGAAAAAAATCTATCTAGAGTAGAACGTGAATATAATGAGAGAAGGGGAGGGCTATAAAGGAGATGTGAAAAACTTAAAAATAAAAATGCTTGGGGCTGGGAAGGTGGCTCAGTGGTAGAGCGCTTGCCTTGCATGCCTGAGGCCTTGGTTCGATTCCCAGAACCACATAAGCAAAAAGAAAAAAGCTGGAAGTGGCGCTGTGGCTCAAGTGGTAGAGCACTAGCCTTGAGCTGAAGAGCTGAGGGACAGGGCCCATGCCCAGAATTCAGGCCCCACAACCGGACCCAAAATAAATAAATAAATAAATAAAAATGCTTAAAATATTTTATAGGAATAAAGATGTAGTACTGCTATTAAGGAATTTAAGTCTCAGAGATTTTGAATTGAGTAATAAATTTGTGGATTAAGTGTGTACACAAATGGAAATAGGGTCTAATAGTCAACTACGGGTTTATCTAAGGATGTGCAGGACAATAATTAAGTCACATAAAGAAGAACGAAACAGAGGAAAACATGAAAAGGATAAGAAAGGAAAAAAAATCAGACATTCAGTAGAGCTAAACAAAAAACAAAAAGATAATTAAAAAAAGGAGAAAGAATACAAAAAATAGAAAGAAAAACGCACACACACATGTATCCCTAAAATAAAAATTATAAGAGAAAAAAAAGTTTCTGGAAAACAATTTTTTTCAAAAAATGTAAAAATTAAAGATTAAAAGAAGTATAAAAAATGTTGTTTGATTTTTGTGTCTCCCTTGTGTCTGTATCCAGCCTCTTTTTGGAATTCTCTGGACTGCTTGTGGTCCTGTGGCTTGGTTGGTTACTTAAGTCAATTTTTTGGAACAGGCAGAAAAATGCTCTGCTTTCACCCAGGATTTTGCAATCCTCCTCCAAGCCTAGTTCAATAGGAGGCAGATCTGCTTTGAGTATCACAAAAGAGGGAGATGCTGTGATGAGGCTAGGTTCTTGGTAGAGTTGAGGTCTTTCAGCAAACAGTAGCTTTTCCCTGAGGGGCGAGTTTGTGAGAAACAGAGCCCAGACTGGAGCCTTTCTCAGGGTTTCTGTTTACCGAATTTCAATTGATTGTCCAGGCTGCTAAAGGGAGGGGCAGCCTCTGGCTCTGATTACCTAGTGAAGAAAGCCACTCCTAGGGCTAGCGCCCCAGCTGGGTGACTTCTCTGGGTGGAGCTGAGTCTGGCAGGTCACGCTGTTAAGTTCTTGGGACCTGCTAAAGGACTCTAGTTTAATTTCAAGGCCTGAGTTGGAGCTAGCAGCTCCGCCAAGCTTTGTCAGTATCCAAGATGGAGATCTCCATTCCTGGGGGGAGGATGGGTGGCCTTCCCTCCTCTGCTCCCTGAGAAGGAGTGAGGACATCAGGCTTCTACTCACGCCCATTCTTGGTTACTGAGTCATCTCTGGTCTGCAAACTGCAGGATGAAGATGTCCATTCCTTGTAGGTTCTTGCTGGTGTTGAGTAGAATCTGCTTGCCTGCTGCGTCTGGCTCCTTCGTTCAGGACTCTATGTGATTCAGGTATGGCATCTGCGGCCCCACCAACACCACTGCCTCTACCGCCGCAGCTGCTGGTAAAAGCTCAGAGCTATCTCCTTGCCTGAATTTTCCCTCCCTGGCCTAACTCTCGGACCTGTGTTGGCATATTGGTCTGACTTTCTGGCTTAGGATTGTTCACTGGAACTCTAAAACTACTTTCTATGGGAGAGCTTGTTTAGTCTCCAGCTTCTCCTCCACCATCTTATACAGTCACCCCTCTTTTTTTTTTATATTTCTCTCCTGTCATTCTGTCCAATCCATTTTCCTCTCTGAGATTAGGAATTGGTTAAATTTACGCTCCTTTTACCCCTCCACATCCCTCTAGTACTATTTGTCCCCACATTTCTCCCTAAAGCTAATAATTTCTGGTTTGCCAAATCATTTTTTGTTGTTTGTAGCACAGTAATACATAGTTGTTTGATGTTGAATAGATTGTATCTGTTGAATTAGATTGTATCTGAAGCCATTTTGATTGTGCAATTATAGGACTCTGGCTGATGCTTGCCTTAAAATAATGTTCTAGCACAAAATTGGTGTTACCTTCATACTAAATGGGCAGAAAAAGCTGAAAAGAACAATAAAAATGGCAAGTCAAGGTATCTCAACTCCCACTCATGTTAATCAGGTGACAAAATTGTAATGAATATTCCAGAGAAGCTCCATAAAAACCTGTACATACACTACTAGTAAACATGGTGAATGAAATGATTGACCTTGCAAAGGACTCAGTGTGAGCGTGAAAGGGACTGAGAGGAGGCAAACCAAAGATTAATACAGGAATCATGTAAGTATTAGGAAGTTACTTAAAGATTAATGCAGGAATTGCATAAGCAGGTTGAAAAAAGTCAAAGATAAATACAGGAAATGCATGAGCAAGCAGAGCACAGCCATAGAGAATTACTGGAATTGTGTGAACATGACGAAACTAATCAAAGAACAATACAGGAATTATGAGAGCAGGATGAGACTAGACAAAGATAAATAGAGGCAGTCACAGAATCCATAAACAGACTGCTGAAGGAAGTCAGGGAGACCACAAATGGAATGCTGAATGTAGCACTACAGAAAGAATGGGTGTCCAGGGAAACCATAACCAATAAACAAATTGATTTGAGAAACTGAACACAAAATTAAGGAAGTAAAGAATTTCATACAAGATCTAAAACAAAGCTCCAACAAAATTTTAGAAGCCATCAAAGCCAACCAATTAGAAGAAAAAGAAGTTAAAAAACGTAGAAAGTCTTGACAGTAGGTTAGAACATCCAGAAGATTGAATCTCGGGGATTAAAAACGGCCTATATATTATAGACAAAAAACATAAAACTATGCAAGACAAATCCAAAAAATATGATAGATCTATTCAACATTTGGAAGACACCATCAGAAGGCCTAATCTGAGGATATGGGTGTAGAGGAGCACCTAGAAAAAGAAGTTAATGGTCCAGAAAACTTATTTAACAGAAACCTAGCAGAGAACTTCCCATACATACAAAAAGATAGGCCTATTCAGACATAAGAAGCTTATAAAACCCCAAATAGACCAGACCAGAACAAGATAACCCACTGTCACCTTATAATCTTCACAGGATCAATTCAGACCAAGGAATGGAGCCTTAAAGATCTCAAGGAGAAAAGAACAATCACCTATAAACAGAAACCAATTAGAATCATCCCAGATTTCTCAGCAGAGCCGATTAAAGCAAGAAGAGCCTAAAATGGTGTAAGCCATGCGATAAGACAAACAATTAACAACCAAGAATACTGTACCCAGCTAAACTATCCTTCATAACCGAAGGTCAAATAAAAAGTATCCATAGCAAAGAAACATTGAAACAATATATCTCCACCAAACCAGCCTTACAAAAGACAAAATATCCTACACATAGAAAACAAACAAGACCACAGTAAGAGCCAAGAAACAGTATCCAAAGGAATAAAATTAGAACTCAACACCCTTTGTGATAAAAGACCTATAAAAACTATGAATCCAGTCAACATTCCTCAATACCATAAAGGCAGTATATGACAACCCTACAGCCAGCATTGTACTTAATGGTGAAAACCTAAAGCCATTTCTTCCTAACTCAGGAACGAGACAAGGATGTCCACTCTCTCCATTTCTCTTCAATTTAGTATTAGAATGCCTAACTACAGCAAAAGACAAGATGCAAACATAAAAGGGAACCAAATCGGGAAAGATGATTTAAAACTCTCCCTATATGCAGATGACATGATGTTATATTTAAATAATCCCACCGACTCCACTCCGAAATTATTCATGCTGATTCAAACGTTGGCAAAGTTACAAGGGAAAAATTAACTCTTGAAATCAATGGATTTTTTTGTATGCCATCAATGAGAAAACCTGGCTGAAATCAGGAAAGCAACTCCATTCATAATAGCCCACAAGAAATAAAATGCCTAGGTATTAACTTAATCAAAGATGTGAGGTATCTTTATGATGCAAACATTCAAAACCTGAAAAAGGAAATGAAAATGGAACTTAGAAATTGGAAAAACCTACCATGCTCCTGGATTTGTAGAGTCAAATCCTGAAAATGGCAATACTTCCCTAGGCTATCTACAAATTCAATGTGATGCTTATCAAGAAAATAGAAGAGGAATTCCAAAAATTTATATGGAACAATAAAAGACTCTGAAGAGCAAAAATGTTCAACAGAATGAATAGTGCTAGAGGAATATCAATACTAAATTTCAAACTCTACTACAAAGCCATTGTAATCAAAACAACTTGGTACTGACACAAGAACAGACCTCAGGACCAATGGAATAGAATTGAAAACCCAGAAATGAACCCACAGATCTGTAGCCACCTAATCTTCAATAAGGGAGCTAAGAAATAGAATGGAAGAAAGAACTTCTTCTGTAAATGGTGCTGACAAAATTGGTTAATCACTTGTAGAAAACTAAAGCTAGATCCATATATATCACACTGAAGGGGAAACAAAGGAGGAGGCTACAATGCTTGATAAGAAATGTACTTATTATCTTGCCATTGTAATTGAAACCACTCTGTACAGTATATTCACAATAAAATAAATAAAAATTTAAAAAAGGAATCCACCCCAAATGAATGAAAGACCTCAGAGTCAAAGCAGACACCCTGAAAACATTGCAGGACAAACTAGGAGGTAACTTATGTGTCCTTGGCTCAGGCCGAAATTTTCTTAATAGAGACCCAGAAACACAACAGATCAAAGAAAGGTTGGACAAATGGAATTGCATGAAATTGCAGAGCTTCTGCATGGCAAAGCACATAGCTAGCTAGATCAATAGAAAGCCTACAGATTGGGAGAAGATCTTCACTAGCCATACAACGGACAAGGGTCTCATATCTAAAATATACCTGGTACTCGAAAAATTAAATCCCCAACAACAAATCCTCAAAGAAGGAATTGCCCAATAAATAAGTGGCTAAAGACTAAAGAGAAACTTCTCTGAAGAGGAAGGAAGGATAGCCAATAGATTCATGAAGAAATGCTCAACCTTCTTAGCTATAAAAGAAATTCAAATCCAAACTACAATGAGATACCACCTCACCCAGTTAGAATGGCTATAATGCAGAACTGTAATAACAAGACAAGCTGTACAGGATGTCGGTGGGACTGAAATCTTGTTCAACCATGCTGGAATGTAGCATGGAGGTTCCTCAAAAGACTCCATATAGAGCTCCCCTATGACACAGCAATCCCACTTTTGGGCATTTACCCAAATGATCAAAAACAAGCCCATACTATAGCTATCAGCACCACTATGTTTATTGCAGTATTATTTTCCATACCTAAGATATGAAACCAACCCAGATGTCCATCAGTAGATGAATGGATCGATAAAATGTGGCAACCACACTTGATAAGAAATGTACTTGTTATATTGTCCATGTAATTGTAACTCTTCTGTACGGTATTCTTACAATAAAAAAAAAAATTGTTATATATACACAATGGAATTCTATGCCTCCATCAGAAAAAATGACTTTCCCCCATTTGTTACGAAATGGAAAGAGTTGGAAAAAATTGTATTAAGTAAAGTAATCCAGGCCAAAAGAAAGTAGCTTCCATGGTTTCCCTTATTTGCAATAACTAGTATATGTCGGAGATAAACACAAACTGTCAGACAAGTTGATTTTAGGTGAAATGAACACCAAGATAAGGACTCACATGGTTTTTCTTTCTTGCTGTTGTTTCTACCATATTTACAAGATGATTCCTTTGTTGCTTTTTATGTCCCTCCCCCACGAAATAACCTCTATTTTCACTGTATTTGATGTTGATATAATTTGGGGAAGGGAAGGAAAAAACATATTGGGATTCATGTGAACCCATTGCAACAATGACCTATACAAGACTTTGTGTTGAAAATCGAACTTTACAACTTTGGTACAGGGGGTTGGGGGGCAGAAAGGGAGATGGGAAGGGATGGGATGGAGAAAGAAGAGAGGAGGCAACAATGCTTAATAAGATATGTACTCATTACTTTGTTCATGCAATTGTAAACCTTTGGTACATATTTTCACATTGAAAAATCATGAAATAATAAAGTAAAAATCCATGCCAATTTTTTCTTGCATGTCGTGGGGCTTGAACATTGGGCTTGGGCACTGTCCCTGTGCTCTTCAGCTCAAGAATAACACTGTACCACTTGAGACACAGTGCCATTTCTAGTTTGCAAGAGATATATTGGCGCTAAGAGTCTCATAGTCTTTTCTACCCAGGCTGGATTTGAACCACTATCCTCAGATCTCAGCCTTTTGGGTAGCCAGGATTTCAGCATGAGCCACCAAAGCCCAGATTCAAGACAAGTTTAAAAAAGCAAGCTTATTGAACCTTCTGGCTTTTTCTAATAAACAATGTTATTTTTCGGCATTAATTTATAACTGTTAGTAATTTTTAGGTGTAACTTGGAATTTTTTAGTAGAATGAAATATAACTGTTACTATTACTCAGTATCTCACAAAACCACTGTAATTGACTTTCCCCAAAAGCAATTATTACATACTATATTACTCATCATTATTATTACACTCTATATTACATGTAGTGTGAAGTGAAAATAGTTTGGACGATTTCGTATAAATTAGTAGATGCTACTTTAGTATTATAAATTCAGAACTGTAATTTTAAATGAAGGAAAGAGGATTTCCAAGTTAAAATGAAATATAAATATGTAATGTGTCCCAACTGAATAAAAAATTCTGAGTTCATAAAGACAAAAATATTTTCTTTACACTAAATTCTTTGAAGTAATACCATTAGAAATACTGAAACAAGAGGAGGAAGAATTAAAATCATGTCAAACATTCCTAAGCCAGAGAATCACACCAAGTGTGCCATCAGAGGACCGAGAGTTAGTCCAGAGAGGGGAAACCCAGGCAAGGAGACAGATCTGAGGGCTTGCCAGCAGCCACTGCAGCGGCCGCAGCGTTGGCTGCGGAAGCGGTGGCGGTGGTGAACACAGGGTACCATACCTGAGCCACAGAGAGTCCTGGACGAAGGAGCCAGACCCAGCGGGCGAGCAGATTCTACTCAACACCAGCAATAACCGACAAGGAGCAGACACCTTCATCCTGCAGTTCACAGACCAGAGACGACCCAGGAATCAAGACTCAGCGTGAGTAGAAGCCCGTGGTCCTCACTCCTTCTCAGGGAGCAGAGTAGGGAAGGCCACCCCTCACCCCCCCAGTACGGGATATCCATCTTGGATACCTACAAAGCTCGGCGGAGCTGCTAGCTCCAACTCAGGCCTTGGAATAAAACGAGTCATTTAGCAGGTCACAAGAACTTAATGACGGCATGACCTTCCAGACTCAGCTCCACCCAGGGAAAAGTCACCCAGCTGGGGCGCCAGCCCTAGGAGTGGCTTTCTTCACTGGGTAATCAGAGCCAAAGGTTGCCCCTCCCTCTAGCATCCTGGACAATCAATTGAAATTCAGTAAACAGAAACCCTGAGAATGGCTCCAGGCTGAGCTCTGTGAGTTTTTCACAAAATAGCCCCAGGGAAAAGCTACTGTTTGTTGAAAGGCCTCAACTCTACCCAGAACCTAGCCTCATCACTGCATCCCCCTCTTTTGTGATTCTCAAAGCACATCAGCCTCCCATTAAACTAACCGGGGAAGAGGATCTCAAAATCCTGGGTAAAGCAGAGCATTTTTCTACCTGTTCGAACATACTGACTTAAGAAACCAACCAAGCCACAGGACCACAAGCAGACCAGAGACTCCAACAAGAGGCTGGTTACAGACACAAGGGAGATACAGGATTTTTCCCACCCCTCCCAAAAAAAGTCAAAGAACTTTTCTTCTTCTTCTTCTTCTTCTTCTTCTTCTTCTTCTTCTTCTTCTTCTTCTTCTTCTTCTTCTTCTTCTTCTTCTTCTTCTTCTTCTTCTTCTTCTTCTTCTTCTTCTTCTTCTTCGTCTTCGTCTTCTTCTTCTTCTACTTCTTCTTCTTTTCCTTTGGTACCTTATATAAGAAATTTTTTGTTCTTTTCTAAAACTTTTTTTAATCTTTAATTTTTGCCTTTTTTGAAAAAAAATTGTTTTCCAGTAACCTTTTTTTCCTCTTATAAATTTTATTTTAGGGATACCTGAATGTGCATTTTCTTTCTTTTTTTGTCTTCTTTCTCTTTTTTTTTTCTTTTAAAATTATCTTTCTGTTTTTTGGTTTAGCTCTACTGAATTTCTGATCTTTTTTTCATCCTTTCTTATCCTTTTCACCTTTTCCTCTCTTTTGTTCTTCTTTATGTGACTTAACTCTTGTCCTGCACATCCTCACATAAACCCATAGTTAACTAGTAGACCCTATCCCCCATTGTGTACACACTTAATCCACAAATTTATTACTCAATTCAAAACCTCTGAGACTTAAATTCCTTAATAGCAGTACTACCTCTTTATACCTACATAATATTGTAAGCATTTTTAGTTTTATGTTTTTCACATCTCCTCTTTATACCTGTATAATATTTTAAGCATTTTTATTTTTAAGTTTTTCACATCTCCTCTATGTCCCTCCCCTTCCCTCAATATATTCACGTTCTTCTCTAAATAGATTGTTTTCAGTAGTCCATAATATTATTAATTTTTACTTTTCTATTTTTTCTGACTCTTATTTTCCCTTTCCCTTTCTTCTTTTATCTCTCTCTCTACTTTCATCCTACCCAACCTATGTCCTGCATTAAGATTAGGACTTAGTTAACTCTCCCTGTGCCTCCCCGCACAAATCTATTCCTATTTATTACCCACATCTCTCACTAACCCTAATAATTTCTGGTTTTCCAAATTCTTCTCTGTGGTTTGAAGCCCATTAACATATAGTGGTTTGATGTTGAATAGATGTATTCGTTGAACTAGATTGTATCTGTAGACTATTGACTGTACAAATTCAGACTTTGGTTGATTGTTGCCTTAAGATAGTGATAGAGCAAAAAACTGGTTTTATTTTCATCTCAAATGGGCAGCGTAAGCCAGAAAAACACAAGAAAAATGGCAAATCCGGGTATCTCAATTCCCAATCTTGATAATCAGGGGACAGATCAGATAATGAATAATCCAGAGTAGAGTTCCCAAATAGCTCTACAAACATGGTTGGCAAACATGATAAATGAAAAGATTGAAAACATACAAAGGACTCTGTATGAGCATGATAGGGAGAGAGAGGAGGCAATCCAAAATTTATACAGGAATATCATAAGCGTGAGGAAGCTACTCAAAAACTGATACAGGATTTGCATGAGCAGCTTGAGAATACTCAAAGAGAAAGGCAGGAATGGGGTGAGCAGACTGAGAACACTCAAAGAAAACTGCAGGAATCCCACGAACGGGAGGAAACTAATCAAAGAGTAATACAGGAATTGAGAGAGCAGGAAGAGAATACACAAAGATCACTAAAGGCATTCATGGAATTGATTAACAAAGAGCTGAAGGAAGTCAGGGAGACCACAAAGAGAATGCTGAATGGATCCCAACAGTCGGAATGGGAGTCCAAAGAAAGCATAACCAATCAACTAAGTGATTTGAGAATTAACACTGAACACCAAATTAAGGAAGTAAAGAAATTCATACAAGATCTAAAACAGAGCTTCAACAAAGAATTTGAAGCCATTAAAGCTGACCAATTAGCAGGAAAAGAGATAAAAAACAAAGTAGAAAGTCTTGACAGCAGGTTAGACCATGCAGAAGATCGAATCTCAGGGATTGAAGAAAGCATAGATATTATAGAGAATGAACATACAACCATCCAAGACAAGTCCAAGAAATATGATAGATCTATCCAACACTTGGAAGACAACATCAGAAGACCTAATCTGAGGATAATGGGTATAGAGGAATGCATAGAGAGAGAAGTTAATGGTCTAGGAAATTTGATTAACAGGATTCTAGCAGAGAACTTTCCAAACATGCAAAAAGATAGGCCTATTTAGATACAAGAAGCTTTTAGAAGTCCAAGTACGCCAGACCGGAACAGGACATCTCACTAAAACAATATAATCTGCAAAGCATCAACACAGACCAAGGAAAAGATCCTTAAAGCTGACAAGCAGAAAAGATCAATCACCTATAAAGGGAAAACTATTAGAATCACCTCAGATTTCTCAGCAGAGACAATCAAAGCAAGAAGAGTCTGGAATGATGTATGCCATGCCCTAAGAACAAACAACTACCAACCAAGAATACTGTACCCAGCTAAACTTTCCTTCATAACTGAAGGCCAAATAAAAACCTTCCATATCAAAGAAAAATTGAAACAATATATCTCCACCAAAACAGCCCTACAAAAGTTTCTTAAAGTTGTCCTACACATAGAAAACAAACAAGACCAAAATAAAGGCCATGAAACTGCACCCAAACTGAGAATCCAAGAACCATAGGAAGAACCCAGATTTTGCAGCCAGCAAGTAGGTGGATAACATGGCAGGAACTCCCAAATACCTCTCAGAACTATCTCTTAATGTCAATGGACTGAACTCTCCAATTAAGTGACATAGATTGTCTTGTTGCATTAAAAAACAAGACCCTTCTATTGGCTGCTTTCAGGAGTCATATCTTACCCGTAAAAACAAACACATTTTGAATGTTAAAAGCTGGAACAAAATCTACCAAGCAAACGGCCCTCATAAACAGGCGGGAGTTGCAATCCTAATATCAGACAAAATAAACTTCAAATTAAAATTCGTGAGAAGAGATAAAGAAGGTCGCTACATACTAATTAAGGGGTCTCTCCTTCAGGAGGATATTACAATTCTAAATATCTATTCGCCAAAAACTGGTGTACGCAAATTTATCCAAGAAACACTACTTCCCCTCAAATCCCATATAGATACAAAGACATTAATTGTTGGGGATTTTAACACACCACTCTCCCCACTAGATAGATCAACTCGGCAAAAACTCAACAGAGAAACCGCAGATCTAAACAGCTGCATAGATCAACTAGACTTAACAGACATTTACCGAACATTTCACCAGCAGCATCAGAATACACGTTTTTCTCAGCAGCACTTGGAACGTTTTCTAAAATAGACCACATTTTAGGCCACAAAGCAAACTTGTCTAAATTCAGAAACATTGAAGTTATACCTTGAATTCTCTCTTACCAGAAGGGAACAAAATTAGAACTCAACACCAAAGCCACCAAAGTAAGTCCGGTATAATATGGATGCTGAACAACACACTGCTGAATCATGAGTGGGTCATGGGAGAAATTAGAAAGAAAATTCAAATGTTCATGTTATTCAACAAAAATGAACACACAAATTACCAGCTCCTCTGGGACACAGCAAAGGCAGTACTCAGAGGCAACTTTATACCTCTGAGCTCCTACATCAACAAATTGGAGAGATCTGAAACCAACAATTTAATGACAAATCTAAACCTATTGAAGAAGAGCATCAAGATAAATCCCTATCCAGTAGATGGAAAGAAATAATTAAAATTAAATCAGAATTAAATGAATTAGAATCCAACAAAAACTATAGAAAGAATCAACAAAACTAAGAGTTGGTTCTTCGAAAAACTTAACAAAATTGACAGACCCTTAGAAAATCTTATCAGAAAAAGAAGAGAACCCACCCAAATTAATAAACTCAGAGATGAGGATGGAAACATCACCACGGAAACAACCAAGATTCAGAACATTATAAGGGAATACTTCTCAAAACTTTATGCTAATAAGTTTGAGAATTTAACAGAAATTAATCATTTCCTAGCAAATATTGAAATGCCAAAACTAAACCAAGATGAGTTACACCATCTTAACAGGCCCATATCAATCTTTGAAATAGAACCAGCAATAAGAGACCTTCCAGCTAAGAAAAGTCCAGGACCAGATGGATTCACAGCGGAATTTTACATGGCCTTCAAAGCTGAGCTTACACCAATACTCCTCCAACTCTTCAATGAAATTAAAAGAGAATGTTCACTACCAAACACATTGTATAAAGCCATTATAACCCTCATCCCAAAACCAGGCAGGGACTCATCAAAGAAAGAGAACTATAGACTTATATCTTTGATGAACATTGATGCAAAACTTCTCAACAAAATTTTGGCCAATCGACTTCAACAATTCATCCAAAAAATCATACACCATGATCAAACAGGATTCATTTCAGGGATGCAAAGCTGGTTCAATATACGCAAATTAATTAATATTATTCATCACATCAACAGGAGCAAGAATAAGAACCACATGGTTATCTCAATAGATGCAGAAAAAGCATTCGACAAGATCCAACACCACTTTATGATGAAGGTTTTGGAAAGATTAGAAATCCATGGAACATTCCTCAATACAATAAAGGCTGTATATGATAAACCTACAGCCAGCATTATACTTACTGATGAAAAACGAAAGCCATTTCCTCTTAACTCAGGAACAAGACAAGGATGTGCACTCTCTCCACTTCTCTTCAATCTAGTATTAGAATGCCTAGCTACATCAATAAGACAAGATTCAAACATAAAGGGGATCCAAACAGGGAAAGAAGACATAAAAGTCTCCCTCTTTGCAGATGACATGATCTTGTATTTAATGAATCCCATAGACTCCACTCCCAAATTACTAAAGCTGATTCAAAACTTTGGCAAAGGAGTAGGGTATAAAATGAATGCCCCAAAATCAGTGGCTTTTCTGTATGCCAACAATGAGAAAAGTGGGGCTGAAATTAGGAAAGCAACTCCATTTGTAATAGCCCCACAAAAAATAAAATACCTAGGAATTAACTTAACGAAGGAAGTGAATGACCTCTATGATGAAAACTTTAAAATCTTGTAAAAGGAAATCAACACAGAACTTAAAAAATGGCAAAACCTCCCATGCTCCTGGATTGGAAAGATTAACATCGTGAAAATGGCAATACTTCCCAAGGCTATCTACAAATTCAACGGGATACCTATCAAAATTCCAACCTCATTCTTCAAGGAAATAGAAAGGCAATCCAAAAATTCATATGGAACAATAAAAGACCCAGAATAGCAAAAATGCTCTTCAATGGAAACACATCAATACCAAATTTCAAACTCTATTATAAATCCTTAGTAATCAAAACAGCTTGGTATTGGCATAAGAACAGACCTCAGGACCAATAAAATAGAATAGAAAACCCAGAAATGAACCAAAAGACATATAGCCATCTAATCATCGATAAGGGAGCTAAAACAATAGAATGGAAGAAAGACAGCCTCTTCAGTAAATGGTGCTGGCAATATTGGTTAACTACTTGTAGAAAACTAAAGCTAGATCCTTATATATCACCCTGCACTACAATCTCCTCCAAATGGATCAAAGACCTCAGAACCAAAGCAAACAATATGAAAGCATTACAGGATGGAATAGGAGAAACCCTAGGTCTCCTTGGCTCAGGCCGAAATTTTCTTAATAGAGAAGCGGAAACACAACAAATCAAAGAAAGGTTGGACAAATGGATTTGCATGAAGTTGCAGAGCTTCTGCATGGCAAAGGATATAGCTAGCAAGATCAATAGAAAGCCCACGGATTGGGAGAAGATCTTCACTAGCCATACAATGGACAAGGGTCTCATAGCTAAAATATACTTGGAACTCAAAAAATTAAATCCTCCAACAACAAATCCTCAAAGAAACAACTGCCCAATAAATAAGTGGGTTAAGTCTTAAAGAAAAACTTCTCTGAAGAAGAAAGAAGGATGGCCAATATACACATGAAGAAATGCTCAACATCCCTAGCCATAAATGAAATGCAAATCAAAACAACATTGAGGTACCACCTCACTCCAGTTAGAATGGCAAAAATCAAGAACTCTAACAACAACAGATGCTGGAGGGAATGCGGACAGAAGGGAACCTTACTTCATTGTTGGTGGGAATGTAAACTTGTTCAACCACTTTGGAAAGCAGTATGTAGTTTCCTCAAAAGACTTCACGTAGAGCTCCCCTATGACCCAGTAATCCCACTTTTCGGCATTTATCCAAATGTTTACAAACAAGACCACACTAAAGCTAACAACACATCTAAGTTTATTGCAGCATTATTTACCATAGCTATGGTATGGAACCAACCCAGATGCCCCTCAGTAGATGAATGGATCAAGAAAATGGGGTATATATACACAATGGAATTCTATGCCTCCATCAGAAAGAATGACATTGCCCCATTTGTTAGGAAATGGAAAAACTTGGAAAAAATAATATTAAGTGAAGTAAGCCAGGCCCAAAGAAACATAGGTCCTATGGTTTCCCTTATTTGAAATATCTAGTATATGTATGAGTCAAGTGGAAAAGGTCAGATAATGTGATGTCAGGAAAATGAACCCTTAGACTTATCTAGACATATCACGAGAAAAGTCATTATGTAATCCATATTGCAACTGAGATAAGAGAAAAATCAGTCATAGTGATTCTGAATTTATTGTAAATGTTGATGTTTTTCATAAATTATTCCCTTTAGTTTGCATTTTCAAAATATTGTGTTACATGATGTATACCTTGGTAACTAATTTTGAATGCGTCCTTAAATTTTGTTCTGTGTATAATGTCTCTCTTCTGTTCCTAACCCATGAAAGGATTTTGATTCCAAAAACATTCTAATAACCACTGTTTATAATACAAAAAATCTCATAAGCATGACACCAGTAAGCATTGGTTAACATTTTGATACCAGGGTCTCATGACTTATAAGGCCTATTTGCATGAGTTATATTGTACCTAGGTTCCTCATCCTAAATTTATCCACTGTTAAAAAATGTTTATATCTTTATTTGTCACACATCAGAGATTAAATCTGAGTATAAAGCCTAAGGAAAACGATAAAGTAAGAATTTAGCTTTTCTGGATATAAAGTAAACAAAATGCAGCATAGAGTAACTCATGGGTTAAAGTCAATCTATCTCATCAAAACATTCTAAGCATTACCTTACAATGTTTATTATTCTCATGAAGGAATGGGGAATATGAGAAGAGGAGTAACCAAGCAAAGTCTTCAAAATATATATAATTTGGATTTATCTCTATATTTCGCTATAAACATTTCTGATAAAACTGTTTGAATAATTGATTTATAATATATCCTAGGTTTATATAACAAATTACATTCAGAAAATGGGATATAAAAATTAACTAAATAATGTCCTGGCAGAAAAAATGGCACCTCTATACATGTGACACCCAGTTCTGTGGTATTTCATTATGCCGCCATTTAATGAATGTGATTGTTTAAATGTTTCATAAAGTAATCATTAAAATTGTTCAGTGTATTATAATCTAATTATTTACTATTTTATCCTAGATTCATTTAAGAACTTCCCATTCAATCATGACATACATCACATTCCATTGGTATTCAGATGGATAGGAATGAGTTTCTTAGGATCTCCTGCCATTTGGAGGTGGCAGGACCAGGATGCAAACTGTGGGCTCCAGATCCCACCCGAGGATAGGGAACTCACTGGTGTGTTCAAGAATAACAACAAGAACAATGATTAGGCAGGCACCAGTGGCTCTCAAAAGTCCTCTTTGATGCTTATAAGGTTGTGATAGGAGGATAATGGTCAAAGTCACCCTAGGCAGAAAAGTCCTTTAGTCCAACTTCAAGAGCAACAAAGCCAGAAGTATAGCCATATGACTCCAGTGTTGGAGGGCTAGCCTTAAGTAAAGCAGCTCATTGACTGTGCCCAGATCCTGAGTTCAAGGTCCAGGAGTGTCAACAAACAGACATACACAACAATCTGTGCAGCCATCTGCCTAAAGCAGATCACCCTCAGCAGCCTTTATTTACATTTTATTATGAGGCCAATGCAGGAACAGGCACAAACCCAGCAGGGGAAGAGAAAATCAGGTTTCTTAGAAGCAACCAGTATTCAGAAAATTAAAATTGGGGACATAAAATGGTAGCATAATTACGTAAAAACTACCATTTAGAAAAATATGAGGGGGCTGGGAATGTGGATTAGTGAGAGAGTGCTTGTCTAGCATGCAAGAAGCCCTGGGTTTGATTCCTCAGTAGCACATTCAAGAAAAATCCAGAATTGGACTTGGATGTCAGGCGGAAAGAAGGGAACACTTCCCAGTCATGAGGTCTTCTTCAGTGTGCCAGGACACCAACATGGCCTTCACACAACCACAGAACAGGAAGACTGTATCTTTCCCATTTCTCAGGCAGCCGAGGGCCCCAGAGTCAAGAGGGCAGAGCCAGTTTCTAACTCAGGTGCTTGGAGCCAGAAGAGAAAGGGCTCTGACTCTCCTTGGACTGGGGATTTGCCTTAATGATGTGGAGAATGAAGAAAGGAGAATGGACTGGCAAAGGTAGAAGGGCCTTCAAATCTGACAGATGGAGAGTCAAAAACCCACTCCTGATATTAGCTATGGTAAATAATGCTGCAATAAACATAGTTGTGCTGGTAGCTTTAGTGTGGTCTTGTTTGTAAACATTCTGGTAAATGCCCAAACGTGGGACTGCTGGGTCATAGGGGAGCAATATGTGGAGTCTTTTGAGGAACCTCCATACTACTTTCCAAAGTGGTTGAACAAGTTTACACTCCCACCAACAATGAAGTAGGATTCCCTTCTGTCCACATCCCCTCCTGCATCTGTTGTTCTTGATTTTTGCCCTTCTAACGGGGGTGAGGTGGTATCTCAATGTTATTTTGATTTGCATTTCTTTTATGGCTAGGGAGGTTGAGCATTTCTTCATGTGTCTATTGGCCATCCTTCTTTCTTCTTCAGAGAAGTTTCTCTTTAAGCCTTTCGCCCACTTACTTATTGGGCAGTTGTTTCTTTGAGGATTTGTTGTTGGGGGATTTAATTTTTTGAGTTCCAAGTATATTTTAGATATGAGACCCTTGTCCGTTTAATGGCTAGTGAACATCTTCTTCCAATCAGTGGGCTTTCTATTGATCTTGCTAGCTATATGCTTTGCCATGCAGAAGCTCTGGAACTTCATGCAATCCCATTTGTCCAACCTTTTTTTGATTGTTGTGTTTCTGGGTCTCTATTAAGAAAATTTCGGCCTGAGCCAAGGAGACCTAGGGTTTCTCCTATTCCATCCTGCAATGTTGCTGAGTGTCTGCTTTGACTCCAAGGACTTTGATCCATTTGGAGTTAATTCTGGTGCAGTGTGATATATAAGGATCTACCTTTAGTTTTCTACAAGTAGTTAACCAATTTTGCAAGCACCATTTACTGAAGAGGCTGTCTTTCTTTCATTCTAGTTTTTTTAGCTCCCTTATCAAAGATTAGATGGCTATAGGTCTATAGGTTCATTTCTAGGTTTTTAATTCTATTCCATTGGTCCTGATGTCTGTTCTTTTGCCAGTACCAAGTTGTTTTGATCCAATCCAAAAGCATGGGAGTTTTTCCCATTTTCTAAGCTCTGTTTTGATTTCCTTTTCCAAGATTTTAAAGTTTTCATCATAGAGGTCCTTCACTTCTTTATTAATTCCTAGGTATTTTATTTTTTGTGGGGCTATTACAAATGGAGTTGCTTTCGTAATTTCAGCCCCACTTTTCTCATTGTTGGCATACAGAAAAGCCATTGATTATGGGAGGTTAATTTTATACCCTGCTACTTTGCCAAAGTTTTGAATCAGCTTTATTAATTTGGGAGTGGAGCCTATGGGATTCTTTAAATATAAGATCATGTCATCTGCAAAGAGGGAGAGTTTTATTTCTTCTTTCCCTATTTTTATCCCCTTTATATCAGCATATAGTAGCATTATTTACCATAGCTAAGATCTGGAACCAACCCAGATGTGCCTCAGTACATGAATGGATCATGAAAATGGGGTACATATACACAATGGAATTCTATGCCTCCAGCAGAAAGAATGACATTGCCTCATTTGTTAGGAAATGGAAAGACTTGGAAAAAATTATATTAAGTGAAGTAAGCCAGGCCCAAAAAACATAGGTCCCATGAATTTCCTTATTTGCAATACCTAGTATACGTATGAGTCAAGCAGAAAAGGCCAGATAAGGTGATGTTAGGAAAATGAACCCTAAGATATGTATTTTAAATGTTTTTTTTTCTTTCATGCATTAGTTTCTAACACAATTATAAGACTATTTCTTTGTTGCTTTGTATGTCCCTCCCCCACAGTATAACCCCTGCTTTCACTGTATTTGATATGGGTATAATTTGTGGAGGGGAAGGGGAAAAACAAGTCATTTAAATAAGGATAGAGGTGGACCTGTTGCAACCATGAGAAGTACAAGTTGTCATGTCAAAAACGAACTTTACAACTTGGTGGGGGGAGGATTTGGTGGGGCGGGAAGGAGGATGGGAAGGGATGGGAAGGGTAAAAAAAGGAGGTGACTACAATGTTTGATAAGAAATGTACTCACTATCTTGCCCATGTAATTGTAAACCCTCTGTACAGTATTTTCACAATAAAAAACCCCACTCCCTACGACCAAATTGTAAGGCTCTCTATTGTTAACCTAAAGGTAGCCTTGGGTTCCCTTCCCCTGAGGGAGGAAGGTTAATTAGTCATTGTTTGAAGAGGCCGAGAAAAGCCTGATCTTTGTGTAACTCTGACAAGTGTTTCAGGTTACCCCTCATTGGTGGCCGTGTCTGGAATGAATGAAGTGGTTTTGCAGCTCACTTACCTGTTGCGTGTGTAAATTCTGCCTCCTAATCCTATAGGCCTAGGTCTCTTCGCCTAGTCTGGCTTTTGAAACTATTTTCTGCCTTCAAATATTGTTACACTGGAGTTTTTCCTGCTAACAGGGCTAGGGCTTAGAAGCTGAGAACTTCATGTGAACCCAGGATTGGTCAATGATGTTTCTTGCCTGCTTTTATAACTCAAGAATTCTAAGAACATTTAGAGTGCAAGTAATTTCTCATTACCAAGAGAAACACAGGAAGCTCTTGAACATTTGACCTGTCAGCAATAGAAGTCAGAGTGTCATAGACGTTCCAGCCCTGGCTGGCTTCATCCTGTGATCCTCAGACTTCAGCCTCCTGAGCTAGGGTGATGGACATGAGCTACTGGTGCTCTGCTAGGTTCAGAACTGTAATAACATTGGCCTTAAAATTCAACTGCTTATCACAAAGGGCTTGGGCAGCATATTAGGCCTTTCAACATTGGACCTTTCAGACACAAGTTTATAATGCTAGAGTCTGAGAGGCTATGCATATGGATGGGCTACTCTTGAACCATGAGCTCTAACTCCAGTTCTGGTGTACATGAACATTCATTTTTCCAGATAATGTTCTCCTAATTAACAAATAGGAAAATTAATTTGCTTAACCCTGACTTTTGTCCAGTTTTGTGTCTCAAACTCAAGCCTGGGCACTGTCGCTGAGCCTTTCAGCTCAAGGTGAACACTCTACCACTTGACCCACAGTACCACATGTGGTCTTTTTGTGGTTCATTGGAGATAAGAGTCTAACAGGTTTTCCTTGCTTAGGCTGTTTTTGAACTGTGATCTTCAGATCTCAGCCTCCTGAGAAGTTAAGGTTCCTGTTGTGAGCCACAGGCAACTTGCCTGCTGTTTTTGCCAGACCTGCGGCTTGAACTAAGGGCCTAGGTACTGTCTCTGAGCTCCTTTTTCTCAAGCCTAGCGCTGTACCACTTGAGCCACTCCACAGCTTCTGGCTTTTTCTGAGTATGTGTCACTGAAGATTCAAACCTTACCATTCAAGCATGCTGAGCCAGCTCTCTACCACTAAGCTACATTTCTAGCCCCACCCTTACCATTTTATCCCTCCACTTGACTATCCCCAAGAAAAGGGTTCTGAGGAAAAATCATCTAAAGAAATTCTTATAGGAATGTTCTAAAGATAAAGAAGCAAAGTTCATACTTGGGAGAGACCCTAAACATGTGAAGATTGTCACAAATGCTTCCATTTAATTATGTATCATGTTTCAACACTTAATTAATGAAAAACGAGTCAATGTCCTAAATTATTGTGTACAAATTTATAATAGATGTACAACATGTACTAAATATTATGTGTATAATAATACTAAATACAGTAAACAATAAGTAAATGAAAAGTAAAAAATAAAATAAATACAAAATCAATAAAAATTATAATATATAATAAACATACATATGTAAATATATATCATATATTACACCTATATAGAAATATTTTTCCATTGCAGGGCCTTCATTCAGAAGCTGGCAACTCTAGCCTGAATTTCTTATCCTCTAGAACAGTGAGCTTTGCCTTCACCCATGATGCAAAATAGTTACCTTGATGGTGAGATCAAATCCCAGCAATGATGGAAATACTGGCCCCAGTTCTAAGACAGTGACTTAATTTTTTTAATGGAAGTAGTTTTGTTTATTCAGTTACATATTGAACATTTAAAAAAAAGCAGTGTAGAATTTTGCACATCTATCAGACACCTTTCTCTTAACCCCAAAATGCTTGTCTGAGCACTACTTTCTTTCATTTTTTTATTGTAAAAATGTTGTACAGAGAGGTTACAGTTAAATGAGCATGGTAATGAGTACATTTCCTATTGAGCATTGTTGCCTCCTCCTTTGTTTTCTCCCTACCATTCCTTCCCTCCCATCTCCACAACTACTCCCCCGGACGAGCTCAGTGACTTAATTTTTATTTTTGGATTTGCATGGGGTTTGAACTCAAGTAGTGACAAATATGCACTTTCCCTCACATTGGCACATATTTACCAAGACCCTGAGATCAATTCCCAGGCGAGGAAAGAAAACTGGTAGAAATTCAAAACAAGGGAGCTTTATTTCTTTTTTAATTCAGTTAAATAATTAATTAATTTTTTATTTATTCTGTATTTTGCCAACATGGGGCTTGAACTCAGGTCATGGCAACTCTGCCTCAGCTTCAATCGCCGTAGGGTGGGGCATCCTCCGACCCATAGCCATTCTAGGGATCCTAGGCCCAGAGGGTTTTCAGGAAGAAAAAAAAAACTTAGCATAGCACAAAAAGTGGCAAGCTGCAAAGGGCTGAGGGTTTTCTGTTTTTTTTCTTTGCACAGTGGCCATCCTGGGTCTGAATAACATGGCTGCAAAGTGGACCTGACCTGCCATCTCTGAAGGCTGGCATGCTATCAGGGAATCCATAGGCCAACCTGTGAACATAGGCCCTGGGTTCAAATCCCAGTACTGACACCTACCAATGGCACGAGATCACAAGAGACTCATTCCTATGCATAGGAATACCAATTGAAAGAATAGTTCATGTTTCGGTCTAGTCTAAAATTGGATGCAATAATCCTAGGACGCTGATTGATCTTAATTAATAGGTTATTATGCATGAGAAGAATAATATTCCTTCAATGGCGGTATAATAAATGCCTAAGAGTTGGCAGGAATGTCTTAGGTGTCATTCAAAAATAGATAGATGGCTCTGGCACTCCTTACTAATATATGTTTATTTGTATACCCCCTTTGCCTATCCATGTATCACTGTTTTGGTCAAACCTGGAGCTGGATCTTAGCACCTGGGAACCACCTGACAGCTTCATTGGCTAGAGGCTGCCATGCTCACACTTATCCATTCATGAATTGGGCTTGCTAAACCCTGAGTTCACGTCCCAGCACTGCCAAAAATTTAATGTTGGAGTAAGAAGCCAAGTGTGACACATGTTTTCCTTTTCTGTGAGAGTCCTGGGTTTCAGGCATGATAGAGAACATATTTACAAATCTGGATGCTGTGATAGGATGTAAACAATGTAATAAATGGTAGAGGGGTAATCAGAATCAATGAAATAAATGGTAAATAAATGAATAAAACAAGAAATAATATAAATAACCACACCCAACAAAATATGGTCTGACTAGCTGTATGGAAGTATAAATCCTATCTTTAAAATGGATATAAGGAGTATATTTTCCAGCCATGAGGCTTGAATTCAGACTTAGGGAACAGTCCTGACTTTTTTCTTCAAGCATGTTCAGATTCCCTTCCGTCACGGTGCTGCATATTTGCCCAGACCTTGAGTTCAAATCCCAGGCCTGGCAGAAAAAAATGTCATGAATTGCAAACCAGGGAGCTAAATATTTTTTTTAATTGAGAGCTATTGGAGAAGCCATAGTCCAGCACAGCAACATAGGCCTACAGTTCAAATACAGTCATGCCACTTCCAGATGGTGGGAGATCCTAAGAAATTCGTTCCCATCCACAGGAATAATGATGGAATATTATCACTGTCAGAGTTGAATGACATGCTCATGAATGATACTTGTACACAATTAGACTTCATGATTTCAGTCGGCTGATTGATTTTAGTTAATATCTTATGAAACATTAAAAGAATATTATTTCTCACAGGGACGCAATAATTTCAGGGCACTGATTTACTTAATACTTTATTAAAGATAAAAATAATAACATTTATCCAAAATGAGCTTTACAATGTTGGTGCGGGGGAGGGGGAGGGGGGAAGGAGAAGGATGGGGATTGGGGGGGAGGGGGGAGGCTGGGAAGTGATGTGAAGGGTAAACAAAGGAGGAGCCTGCAGTGCTTGGTAAGAAATGTACGCATTATCCTGCCCATGCAATTGTAACCCCTCTGTACAGTATGTACACAAATAAAATAAAATTAAATTAAAAAAAAAAGAAAGCTAAAGATTGACCTGCCTTACAACCCAGTCATACCACTTCTAGGCATCTACCCTGAACAACAGGAACCAATATACAAGGACACATGCACCTCCATGTTTATTGCAGCACTGTTCACAAAACTAGGATATGGAAATAACCCAGATGCCCCACCACAGATGAATGGATCCAAAAATTGTGGTATCTATACACAATGGAATATTATGCAGCCATTAGAAATGACAAAATAATGGCATTTGCAGGGAAATGGATGGAGATAGAAGGAATTATGTTGAACGAGGTAAGCCAGGAACGAAGAGACAAACGGTACATGGTCTCCCTGATAAGTGGATGCTAAATCCAAAATGTTAGGTGATACGACAAAACTAACAGGACTTAAAAAACAAAGAACTTCCACTCATCTGGTTGAACCACTAGTAAATATCCCCATGCTGCTGATCACATATATGGTATATAACATGTGAACACCGTTATATGTTACAGACTGTGATAGACAATTTGCTCCAGGAAAGTTAGAATGAACTTGTAACTTTAAATGAGCATCATTACTCCACAATACTGTGAAATTCCGGAAATTATGTAATCACTTAATCACAATCAAAAAAAAATAGAACCTCGGGGAAGGGAGGGAGGGAGGGGATGGTAGGGGGAAAACAATGGAGGGGGAACAATGTTCAAGAGGAAGTGTACTCATTACCTCACTCATGTAACTGTAACCCTCTGTATGGTATCTTTACAATAAAAATATATATCTATATATTTAAAAAAATAAAACAAAAAAAAAATAATAACATTTATTTATTTATTTTTGTGGATCCTGGGGTCTGAACTCTGGGCCTGGGTGCTCTTCAGCTCAAGGCTAGTACCCTATCCCATGGTTTCCCTTATTTGCAATAACTAGTATATGTCTGAGTAAAGCAGAAAAGGTCAGATAAGGTGATATTAGGGAAATGAACCCTAAGATATGTACTCAAATGTTTTTTTTTTCTTTCATGCGATTGTTTCTAACACATTTATAAGATTGTTTCTTTGTTGCTTTGTATATCCTTCCCCCACAGTATAACCCCTGCTTTCACTGTACTTTATGTCAGTATAATTTGTGGAGGGGAAGGAGAAAAACAAATCGTTTAAATAGGAATACAGATGGACCCATTGCAAAAAAGAGATGTACAAGTCGTGATGTTGAAAACAAACATTATAACTTTGGTGTGGGGGGGAGGATGAAGGCGCAGGGAGGATGGGGTGAGGAGGCAGAGGGGAGGATGGGAAGGGATGGGAAGTGGAAACAAAGGAGGAGGCTACAATGCTTGATAAAAAAATGTACTCATTATCTTGCCCATGTAATTGTAACCCTCTGTACATTATTTTCACAATAAAAAAATAATATTAATTACATGGAGGCATAATAAATACCCAAGAATTGGTAGGAATGCAGTATATATAAGTGAAAAATGGATAGACATCTCTGACACTCTGTAAATGTATATGTATTTATTAGTGTACTACAATCTGTGTGTCAATCTGTTCTTATTTTGTCAACAACTGGTACTCGATCTCAGATCCTGGCAACTGTCTATCAGCTCAATTTGTTCCTGGATGGCATGCTGACACACACACATTCATGAATTTGGCCCTGTAGGCCTTGAGTTCAGATGTCATCATGCCCAAACAATGAATCATGGAGTAAGAAACTGATGGTGACACATGTTTTCCTTTTCTGTGAAATTCCTGGGTGTCAGGTATAAGTGGAATACATATGCAGATCTATATCCTATTTAATCAATGTAACCAATGTTCTATGTGCCATATTAGTCAATAAAATAAACAATCAATACATGTTGGGTCTTTGTTTGCCCCTGAAAGGTGTATGGGGCCCAAGGAAAGGTAAGTGCGCCACTTGCCATTCCCCAGTCTCCCTTAGCCAGGGAGACATTCAGACACAGTGGGGAGTCAAGTCAAGCATGAACTCGTTTATTACCACACAGCAAGCACCATTTAAAGGGAAAAAATAGAGAGGCATGGAAGGGGAGGGAAAGGAACCAACCAATCACTGTAAAGGTCACACCTTATCATGCACCTAAGCTATATCCAATCAGATTTTAAGGTAAACAATTGGGCTGTGCCCACTCAACTTCCTCTCAGCACCATCATTGCTGCCAATGTGCCCCACAAGCACAAGAATAAAACAAAAAATCAATAACTACACTGAATCAATATGGAGTCAACTTATGTATGTAAATATAAATCATATACTTAAAATGTACACAAATAGTATGTATTCTAGTACTGAGGATAGATTTCAGACGTAAGGAACAGACATGAATTTCTTGGCTTCAAGAAGGCTAGCTTCCCCTTTCAAAACAGTGCCACAGAGTTACCCAGACCATGAGTTCCAATCCCAGTCCTAGCAGAAAAAATGGCACCTTTATACTATGTGATGCCCAATTCTTAGGTATTTCATTATGCCTCCATTTAATGAATGTGATTGTTTAAATGCTTCATAAAGTATTGATTAAAATCGATCAGTGTCCTATAATATAATTGTGTATAATTTTATCGTAGAATTATTTAAGAGCTGCCCATTCAATCATAACATACATAATGTTGCATTGGTATTCATATACATAGGAATGTGTTTCTAAGGATCTCTTTCCATTTGGAGGTGGCAGGACCAAGATTCTAACTGTGGGCTCCAGTTCCCACCATTTTAACTCAAGGATAGGGAACTCACTTGTCTGTCCAAGAATTGCAAGACCAATGATTAGGCAGGCACCAGTGGCTCTCAGGAGTCCTTACTAATGTTTACAAGGCTGTGATAGGAGGATCATAGTCAAATTCACACTAGGCAGGAAAGTCCTTGAGATCCCTCTCCAACTTCAGTGCCAACAAAGCCAGAAGTAGAGCTGTGTAGCTTCAGTGGTAGAGGGATAGCCCTGATTGAAAGCAGCTCACAACACACACACTCACACATACACACACACACACACACACACACACACACACACACAGCGCAGTCTAATCATCTATCTGTTTATATATTGGACATTCCTAGGGCTTGATCTCAGGTCCTCAAATTTGCCTGCCAACTTCTCTTGCATCAGACTGGTGTGCTAACATTTACCCACTCATGAAGTGGGCCTGCTAGGCCCTGAGTTCAATTCACAGAACTTCCAAAAACTTAATCCTGGTGGAAAGCCAATTGTCCCACTTGGTTTCTTTATCGGTGAAATTCCTGGGACTCAGGAATGATGTAGAATGCATAGGCAAATCTATGTCTTATGTAATAGGATACCAAAATATTATATTTGTAATCATATTCACTAAAATATGTAAGAAACAAAACACAAAATAAAATGAATACACTAACTGCAACATGCAGTAAAAATGTGAGGTCAATAAAATTCATGTACTTAAAATATATACGAATATTATTTTTTCGAGTGCTAGGGCTTGAATTCAGGCCCTAGAAACAGGCCTGACTTTCTTGTCTTCCAGAATGGTGATCTACCACATCCCCCACAGTGCTGCAGATTTACCCAGACCCTGAGTTCAAATCTCAGGCCTGGCAGAAAAAATGGTACGAATTCCAAGCCAAGGAGCCTCATAATTTTTGTATGTATGTAGGTAGGTAGGTAGGTCGGTAGGTAGGTAGGTAGGTCGGTAGGTAGGTAGGTACGTAGGTAGGTAGGTAGGTAGGTAGGTAGGTAGGTAGGTAGGTAGGTAGGTAGGTAGGTAGGTATTTTTCTTTTGTCAAGCACAGGGCTTGAATTCAGCTCATGGCAATTCTGCCTCAGCTTTGATCACTCTAGGCTGGGGTGCATCCACTGGAACCACAGCCGAATCTGGGTTCCTGGGACCCAGAGGATGACAAGAAAAAAAAAATTAATGCTACACAGGAAAAAAAAATACTGGCAACTTGCAGATGGCTACCAGTTTTACATTTGTTTTCTTTGCTAGGTGACCATCCTGCATCTGAATGACCTGATTGAAGAATGTTGGTAACTTGGCATTACTGAAGGCTGGTGGACTACCAGGGAAGACATAGGCCAACATGGCAATATAGGCCCTGTTTTTGAAGCCGGGTCCTGACCCCTACCAATGGAGGGAGATCCTAAGTCTCTCATTCCTATTCATAGGAATACCAATGGAAGATTATGAATGGCAAGGTTGAAGTAATTGTTTCTGATTACTACTATATAAATAGAGTGATTTTAGGAGGATAATGGATTTTGATGAATATTTTTGACACATACAAAGAATACTGTTAATGACATGGACACAATAGTTTCAGGACAGTGGTTGATTTAATCAATAATTAAGGATGAAAACAATACTATTAATTACATGGAGGTATACTAAATACCCAAGAATTGATAGGAATGTAGCCTATATAACTGAATAATGTATAAACATCTCTGGCACTCTATAAAAATCAATAATTATTTTTGTTCTACCATCTGCATATCAATCTGTTCTAATTTTGTCAACTCCTAGAGCTGGATCTCAAGTTCTGTAAATGCTTGTCTGCTCAATATGCCTTAGGCTGGTATGCTGACACTCATCCAGTCATGAATTGGGCCTTGTAGGCTGTGACTTCAGATGCCACCACTAACAAAAATTGAATCGTGCAGTAAGAAACCCATGGCGACACATGTTTTGCTTTTCTGTGAAAGTCCTGGGAATCAGATGTGAAGTTTCATACATAGGCAAATCTATATCCTATGTAATAACTGTAATAAATATTTCATGTGTAATAACAGTCAATAAAATAAATGGTAAATAAATGAATAGAACAAAAAATAAAATGTATAAGTACAATAAGCACAATATGGGGTCAACATATGGAGTTCGATTTCAGGGCCTGGGAAGTGCCTGGCAGCTGAATTGGCTAGAGGCTGCTGTGCTGACAGTCAGCCATTCATGAATCGAGCCTTCTAGGCCCTGAGTTAGATCCCACCACTGCCAAAAATGTAATCTTAGAGTGAGAAGCCGAGCGTGACACATGTTTTCTTTTTCTTTGAAAGTGCTCAGTGACAGGTAGGATGTATAATTCAGATGCAAATCTATATGTTATGTAATTGGATGTCATAAATGTAAAAAATGTCATAGGTGGAAGAGTTGTCACTACAATAAATGAAAAACAGACTGAATTAGTAGTGAATCATTCTAGGATAAAATTAGAAACAAAAACTATAGGATGTGGCTTAAGTTTAAAATTTTATTAAGTATTACCAGAATAAAAATGTCATGGAAACATAAATACCTAATAATTGGTAGTTACACATGATGCATAATTTAATAATGTATAGACATCTGTCTCATTCTATAAAATATGAAATTATGTGTAGGGATGTATGTACATATGTGATAAACAATAATAGGATATTGAGTAATTTAGTTAATGCTTTACTAATTATTATCTGGGACACATCATTAAATGGAGACATAATTTAATAAGTAATAATTGGTAGTAATATCTATAAAATAATAATATACAGACATATTTCTGTGTATATAATGCTTATATATATATATATATATATATCAATCTCTATCTATTTATACCTCCTTCACTCCTGGGGCTCGGTGGTTAAGTGCTCACCTAATGAGCATGAAGCAATGGGTTCGATTCTTCAGTGCCACATAAACAGAAAACACGGAAGTTCTGCTGTCTTTCAATCAATTGAGTTCTACCCTTGAGCACAAATGCTTAGGGACAGTGTCAAAGCCCTTACTCAAGCCCCAGGACTGCCGCCAAAAAGAGGTACTATGTTCTAACTGCAACTATATAAGGACAGTACTTCAAATACCACACGACAGAGCGAGCTAGGAGTTTGGTGCTGACAGCTGCCACCTCACCTGACTTAGCCAGATATAAACTGCTGCAACCCAGCTCCATGGGTACCCCCATCATCCTGGCTTACCCTGGCTTACCCCCCATATCCTGTCTGCTCTGGGGCTTTAAAACCTGGCGGGAAGTCTGCTAGCCTCTTTGAAATATGGCTCGAAGTGGTAGAGTTCTAGCCTTGTGCAAATGTTATTAGAACAATAATATCCCCAAGCTTTAAGCTCAAGCTCCATGACTAAGCACCGCCCCCTAATAAAACATCCCAATAAACACTTAGGTGTGAACTTGTGTGGTTTGTAAAATGTTCCTCAAAGAATGGTGATATTGATTAGAGCACCCTAAGTCTAATGACAGCTTGTGGAACAGAGCTATGTGATGAGTCCTCCATAGGGTACTCTCTGCTGAGTCCTGCACATGGTGCTATGTGCCGAGTCCTTCACAGGGTGCAGTGTGCTGAGTCATGCATTGGTGCTGGGTTCTGAGTCTTTCACAGGATGCTGTGTGCTGAGTCATGCAAAGACTGCCATGTGCTGTGTCCTCCACCAGGTGAATTCTTTCATTGGGTCCTTGTAAGATCTCCCCACTGAGAAGATTAATGCAGACAAGAATATTGAGGCTCAGATATGTCTCAATGGGAGGGACAAAATTATGTGTTACTGAAGACTAGTGAGTTGTCTACTACAGACAATTGTTTTGTTTTTTTCTCAGTAATGAACCTTGAACTAGGGGCCTAAGCTCTCACCCTTATCTCTTGGGCTCATGATTAGCACTCCACTGCATGGAGCCATGGACCCCCTTGCAGCAAAGGCCACAGCTTAAGGGTCTATAGCTGATTTCTCTCATCCTGCCTTCTCAGGAAGCTGAGATCTGAGGATCTGGGTTCCAAATTATCCCAGACAAAAAAGGTCCCATTAGTCTATTATCTCCAATTCACTACTAAGAAACCTGAAGTGGAAGCTAGGTGCTTGTCACTCATGCCTGTCATTCTAGCTACTCAGGAGGATGAGATCTGAGGATCATAGTTCAAAGCCAGCCTGGACAGGAAAGTCGTTGGGACACTTAGCTCCAATGGACCACCAGAAAAGCTGATGTGGCTTTTGGCTCAAGTGGTAGAGCACAAAACTTGAGCTGAAGAGCTCAAGAACAGCACCCAGGCCCAGACATCAACTCCTACAATAATAAAAAAAGAAAGAAACAAGCTAACAAACATGAAGTATAGGGCTGAACAGACCTGAAGTATAGATCAATAATGTTTCTTTCTTGCTTCTATAGCTCAAGAACTCTAAGAACATTTAGAGTCCAAGTACTTCGCATCACCAAGGGAAACATTGGAAGCTCTTGAACGTCTGACCTTTCAGAAGTGGAAGTCAGAGTGTCATAGAATTTTCTGCCCTGGCTGGCTTCACCCTGTGATCCTCAGACCTCAGTCTCCTGAGCTAGGATGACGGGCCTGAAATACTGGTGTTCTGCTATGTTCAGAACTGTGATGACCTTGACAATACAAGTCAACTGCATATCACAAAGGGCTTGGGGAGCATATTAAGCCTTTCAACATTGGACATTTAAGAACCCTGTAGGACACAAGATTACAATGTTAGAGTCTGAGAGTCTGGGCATATGGATGTGTTACACTTGAGCCTTAAGCTCTGACTCCAATTCTGGTATACATTAGTGTTCATTTTGCAAAGGATGTTCTCATAATTAGTGAATAGGAAAAGTATCTTGATTAACCCTCACATTTTTTCCCAATTGTTTGTATTGAACTCAAGCCTGGGCACTGTCCTTTAGACCCTCAGGTCAAGGCGAACACTCAACCACTTGAGCCACAGTGCCACATGGGGTCTTTTCGAGGTTCACTGGAGATAAGAGTCTAACAGGCTTTCCTTGATTAGGCTGTCTTTGAACTTTGGTTTTCAAGTCTCAGCCTCCTGAGAAGCTAGAGTTCCATGTGTGAGCCACTGACGTTTCGTCTATTGTTTTTGGCAGTCCTTGGGATTGATCTTAGGGCCTGGGTACTGTCTCTGAGCTCCTTTTTCTCAAGATTAGCCACTTGGGCCACACCACAGCTTCTGGGTTTTTCTGAGTATGTGGTACTGAGGATTAAACCCTGGCATTCATGCATGCTAAGCGAGCTCTTTACCACTAAGCCACATTTCTAGCCCCACTCTTACAATTTTATCCCTTATTGCCTATCCTCAGGAAAAGGTTTCTGACTATAAATCATTTAAAGAAATACCAGTAGGAAGATGTCCAAAGATTGTATAAAGCTCATACTTGGGAGAGACTCTAAACATGTGAAGACTGTGACAAATTCTTCCATTTAATTTTGTATTATGTTTCAACACTTAATAAAATATTAATAAAAATGTGTCAACATCCTAAATTATTGTATGGAATTTTATTATAGATGTGCAAATTGTAATAAATATTATGTGTATAACAATACTAAATAAAATAATCAATCAATAAATGAATAAAAGAAAAACAAAATACAAAATCAATAATAAAAATCATAATATGAAATTAACATACATATGTATGTCTATATCATATATTAAACATGTATAGAAACATTTTTTTCCATTGCATAGC